>NW_009647223.1:1153729-1195844 GCF_000708025.1 Charadrius vociferus | reverse complement strand
CATGTATAATGCTTCTGTCCCATAAATCACCATCCTCACAGTTTCACCCACATTTGAGATTCCATTGCAACTCTGAGAAAATCATTGTAATTTGAAAACTATCAATTTTAAAGAAACTGTAGAGGAAGCTGTAAAGTTAATGGACTCAATACTATCAGAAGCTAAAAAGAGATAAGACAGACCTGTTGCTAACTTCAAGCTCACCTTTATTTTACTTGTTTTCAAGAGAGCTGATGCCAGCTCTCGTTAAGGCCCGGTCTCTCTACACTGAATTGTAATAGCCCAGAGAGAACCCCTATTCGCACAACCTGCCAACCCTGATAAAACCTAGATGTGGCATAAATCCACCAAAGCCATACCCTTCCCGTGTAGCAGCACTCCTGGGGTCAAGCACCTGACAATGCTATCTACAGATACTGAAGCTCCTCAAATATTTCTGGAAAGCAAAGGCAACGGTCACACCAAAACAGCTGTCATTCATTCCTTCAAACCCCAAGTAACACTTCATGAGCATCTTTTGGCTGCTCCCCAGCAGCTTTGCCAGTTTCTTAGGAGCCTTCAGTGGCTGTTTTGGAAAGATATACACTAGCTGAGCACACCCTGGACGGCCCTTGGCAGAGTCTCAGTGTCAGAGAATCACAGGTAGAGGCTATACAGTGATGGGGGAAGGTAGTTTACTAAAAGTTATAATGTTTGTATCAAAACACATTTGTTTTTCAGCTCAAACACTTGGGATATAAAAGAAATATCAAGTCGAAAGACCAAAAAACACTCAACATCATGAAACTGTAAGAGCAGCTTAAGAAATAGTTATTTAGTAATAAAAGCAGTTTTTATAAAAAAATAAAGGTTGGTTTTTTCTCCCTTTATTTCTACAGATTATTTTGCAAAAATACCACAAAAAGCAAAAAAAAAAAAAAAAATTAAAAAATCTGTATTAAAACAAACTAGAAAGAACATCAAGCATACTTCTCCTAATTTTGATTTGTCAGAATAATGTGTTTACTTTTAAATTTACCCTAGAAACATCCTAAGTTAGACTTTGCTACAAAAGTGAATGAGCAACAGGGAGTGTGACTGTATCTTCTGCTCCCCTCTAGGTCCTATGGAGCAGACAGACAGGTCCAAACCACCAAAACATGTGGTTTCCCTGAGAGAATGCTACGTGGGGAAACACATTAGCTCAAATGACAAATCTATCCAAAATTTGTACCGTAGAAAGCACAACTGTGTCAGAGAAATCACCTTGCAAACTCTTAATATGCGTGGAGAGATTTTTTTTCAAGCTACTCTGTATGATCTGCCATAGTTGATCAGAACTTTCTCTATTTGAAGAGTCATCTTGTTCTAGTACATTAGTCTGTGTTTTAATAAAATAACATTTTTAGGCATTGGAAGCCATTTCTGTCCTTTGGAGCATTCACTTTAAAGAAAAGGTAGGGCGGTTCTTCCTCCCAGCTGTTGCTGACCTCATACCCTATCACTCATGTGCAAAGAAACAAATCCAAGTCCCAAATACATCCAAGAGTGGGACTGAACAGAATGCTCAAAAAATTTGTGAGATGCTTTTAATCAAAATCATAGCTTTCTTCCAAAATCCTCTAAAGAGCCTTCTCACCTGCCCATGAAGGAATTTGATCATGGAAGAATGATTCTCATTAAGTGTGTTGCAGTTTGTGTAAGCAGATGTGTGTTCCACCAGCATATCCTGTCCACCACCTTACCGCATCACTACTCAAGTGCTATTGGTGCCTTCTCACTCACGTTTGTTGGTCCAGTGTTCCTAAACCAATGCAGCGACACAAGTTCTGGGCAGCACGTAAAAGCATAATGTGGAAATAGTAGCATGATTAAAATGGTACGGCATCAATAATAAACAGGAGAATTAATGATTCGGTGTGATTATACAGTAACAGTTATTTGCAAACCGATGTTGGTTTGTACACATAATTTTAAGAATCATAAGTTTTTGTTAATTACTCTACACCACTCTTGTTTAGCTTCTGGCTGCTTTTTTTAGCAGTGGTATCAGTTTGGACCAAAAATTGCCAAAGTATAAGTGGTAGCATACGTCTTCTCTGTAATTCCATATTTTAGAGCTATTGTGAAGTGAACAAAAATACAGGATGCCTGCCCAGTAAAATTTAAGTGGTTAGCTCTGCTCAAGATCTGGGAAATCCGAGAATCATTTGATCCACTTCTTTTGTGCGATCTTGTCCTTTACAGGGCATTTAAGGATGATTAAGGATAAAACACTGATCTTTCTGGAAGTCTTAAGATTCATCCCAAACCTGAAATAAGACATGCTGTGGTAAAATTTCCTAGGGGTTGAGCTGGATACAAGCACATTGTGTAAGCATATAATTTAGTCTCCAGAGTTTGTTTTTCCTACCTATACAATGAGGAACAACCAATAATGCTAAGCAGTTAATGCAGACACATGGGCTTTGATTATGTAAACAGGCTGAAGTTCACATCCCATGCACATTTGAGATAATTGTAAAAATTCTTCTGAGGATTTTGCCAAATAAACGCTAAGCGTTATGTTATTGCTCTGTCTACCTTCCCTCCCACTCTCCCTGGCACCTAGGCACAGGAGCTCGCCCTCAGTACACTCAAATTCATAGGCTGTGCAAAGGAAGAGTACAATGGGAGAAGATACTCCTTTTCAAAGATGCCCTTATTTCACCCTGTCTTTTTTTTTGGGGGGGGGGGGGGTGTGTGTGTGCATAGAACTGAAAAGTGGCATTTGGGGAACTTTTAAAATAGAAAGACTTTAAATTGACTCTGCAATCAACTTTTCTAGATAAAGAAAGAGAAAAGTATTAGCAGCCTTCTTCCTGTTCTTTTTTTTTGTCTTACTAAAAATCTTAGAAAATTAGGAAGCTAGTAATTTAGACAACTAATTTTGGTAGATTAAGACCATCAATCCTATGAGAAGTACACTAGGTCCCTACATAATTTTGAGTACCAGTACAATTAAATAATTCTACCCTGTCTGAAAAATTGGTCAGAGTTCCAATGATGTTGCCTAAAAAAATGTATTCTAAGAACGTTTTGAAACAGAAAGGGAGAGTACCAGTTTTTCAATTTTAGTATCAAAAATATTATTAACTTTTAAAGCTCTATTTAATTCATAGATGGCAGGCAAAATACTAATCAAAACCATTCACGCTATAGTAGAACAGAATGCACTTTATTCTAAACAGCAACAGCCAGTTCATAAAGAGGCTCAGCAATTATTATGTTATGAGGAATACTATGCTTTTCAAAGAGTTAAAATACAAAAGCAGTACTTATAAAGAAAAGAAAAGAAAATATTTACATAGGAAATGAAAGTGAAAAGAAAGCAGTGAAAGAACTGTCTCTCTGAAAATATGGTAAAATAATGGAACCCAAAAATTTAAAAACACACTACCTACATTTTTAAGAGTTGAAACACTTCAAAAAGTTTACATTCCTCTTGTCCCATACTTTGAAATATATTACTACTCAAAAATCAAAACTATTGGAGAGTTACGACACAGATATCAATGAGTACATCCCCACCTGAAGGTAAGTTAGCATCTGTACTTAGCTCTGTAGATCTATATTTTTATTTAGTTTTATCTTGTTCCGAAAAATACACCAATCCTCTCTCTAAAGCTTTCCTTAAACATAATTTAAAAAAAAAAAAAATTGATCTCATTTCACCTGTTCCTTACTATGCTTAGACAACCAAAACTTAAAGCGAGAAACTAGAACAGTAACAAAAACATGTAACTTGGAGAGTTACCACTTAGTCATCTATGTGAACTTCAGAATCCGTATTTTCACATTTTCTCCGGAGCTTTTATAGAGAAAACACTGACATTTCATTGTCATATGTTGGAAAACTGGGGAAAAAATGGCCTTTAAATTGATAAAGGACCTAGTCACTTTCTGCTACATGCCCATTTTTGTAATTAGCCAAAGATCCCACACGCCCATTTATACGAGCTTAGAGGTACCAAAGAAAACCCTGCTGAGCTCTACCACACAAGCACACAACTGCAGAAGAGTATTGTAACCTGTGTTAGCAAAAACAGCCCCCAAAACTACAGAACCATCTGTTCGTTGTGGCTTGTGGCATTTTGTCAGGGATTTTGCTGACTACAACTAAGCTCACAGAGATATATAGATGGCAACAGAGATACATAGAGTAGCATAAAAAGAGAAACGTAGGAGACAGTTACAAGGTTCTTTGTAAGTTAATGAGTACTTTTTCCTCTGAGATTGTTGGACAGGTAAATACGGAATTAAAAAGTTATCAGTTCACTGATACATTCTCTTTGCCACATTTTCTTATATGAAGCTAAATGTTAAGGTGTATAAGGCGTCAAAAATTAAAAAAACATTTCATTAGTGTGTGTCTCACTCATACTTTTAAAGTGTTTGCTCTACCACTTAAAATTAAAAATACCATTTGGATATACCATCTTCTTAAGTGATCTTCGGCTTCATCATACTACATATTTTGCAGTAAATACAGAAAACAAGAAAATGTTCTGTTTTATGAGATTCATAAAAATTACCCAAATATTCTTTGTAAAATATCATGCTACCTGGATATGTTCTGAGAGTAGGTCAAGCATTGCTTTGCATTTTCAACCTGTCTAGCAAACTGCCTAACCCCATTAAGGAGGGAAGCACTGACAAATGTCACCTCAAGACAGCAGCAGCCCTACTTGTCTCAAGTGATTTTTGGTTTGGGTTGGGTTTTTTTTGCAGGTTAGGGAATAACACAAAGATACACTGCATCATTCCTTCTCTTTTGAATCTAAAAATCCCCTTTACCTCATATTAAAAAAAACTATAGCAATCTATAGCCTATGTCCAGGCTCTTTCAGCTTATTTATTACTCTTCTAAAATTAATGATCCTTATTTTTGGCTGCTAGTAGACAAGTATGATCTTGCATGTCAGAACAACACACCCACAGCAGTGAAAATGCCAGGGTTTAGTCTCTATGACCCCATAATGATTCCCTAATCATTGACTAATATTGTTACGTAAAAGGAAGATTTTTCCGTTTCAAGAAACAATAGCTAAAACCAGCATCATCCTCTAAGCAATCACACTCATCTAATAACACAAATTGTACCTCGAATTAATTTGTACAGGCAATCTTCTAAGAAACTCCTTTTGCTACCATAGAAACCAAGGCTGTGTACTCAACAGCTGATCTGGAAATTTTTATTCACATCCCCTGAGTTTGTCCATTTTAAGAGTGAAAGGCAATGATGAACAGAAAAATGTATTTCTGAAAGCTTTTTTTGAAGGCTAATAAAAACATGAAATGAATGCAAACCTACTGGACAATAGGAGGATGACTCAGTTCTATACCTTCTAAGACAAAATGACAAAAGAATGAAGGAGGAAGAGCAACTGCAGCAATTCTGGACACCTGCACAGAATTTTCCTCCTATATTCCTATATAGACTCCATGATCTGCAAGCAAAGAGTGCATAAATTGGTTCACCCTGCCAAGTAATTCGTCCCACCAAGAACTTCTCTGATGGCACTGCTCTTGGAGGAAGCAGTAAATGCCATGACTATTTGTTCAAGCCTCTTCTTGCTTCTCTTTTTCCATTCTTTTGGTCCTGTGCCTATTTTGCAGACTCTGGATGAAGTGAAAAGTCAGCTTGGGACACAGCTCTCCTTTCCTACAGATATTAAAATTGTAAGGAATTGATATCAGATAGCTTTCAAGGAACCATTTAAGGTTGCTTAATGTGCAATTAAAACCCAAATTGCTAGTTTCATAAGTTGGAAAAAAAAAAAAAAATCTGTCTTGTTTGACAAACCATCACAAATTCACTTTTTTTATCAGTGCAAAAATCTTCACTTGACTGATACTGTAAGTCTACAAGACTGAATACCATGTGAGTGCTCGCATAGCTTCTGAATGCACAAAAATCATGCTAAAATAAAACAAGGCATCTTACTCTTAGCTGAAAAGGAACCTGGTTTCATGATGAGTTGAATGGCATGAGTCAGATGAAATATAAAGCCACAACAACTAAATGTGAACAACATCAAAATAAATTGCCTTTATGTCAGACAACATGAGTAAAAAATAACAGCTTCTAATAAGAGTGTTTTAAAATGTTGATACGCATTTCGAATTCTGCTGAAGTTGCCCTTGAAGTATCCACTGCTGTCTGTGCAGCATCAAAAAGATGAATAGTCAACTGTGCTTAGAGTTCAGAGTTGGCAACACACTTAAATATAAACATATCCCCATCCTTCTCACATCACAGAAATTTGCTCAATGTTTGTACTATGCAGATCTATTGCTAATAGCCACATTGTTTGGTACATTTAATTTCTCTGAAAACTATTGCGTGTTTTCTGTCTTCAGCATAAATTCAGGGGAGTGTATGGAGACATACACTGAGCATGCTCTTAGTCTGACTTTCCAAAGGGATTAGGCACGTGTACAATTGCATCCCTGAATGGAATTATTGCATAACATTTATCAGATTATAGCAAAGTTAACAGTTCCAGTGCAAAAGACAGCATTTTTGAGATTACGACATTTAAGTAGACAGAGGAATGCTATCATTACAGAGAATAGGAAAAGAAAGGATACAGGCAATGTGAAGCCTAAACCGACACCCATACAAAGTTTATATCAAAAGATGTAAACTGAACTACAATACTTTGAGACCCAATCTATGCCTTAATCACAAATCTGTCCTTTCTATGCCATAAAATGAAAAATCTCTCCACCTGCCTGTCAAGCAGTGACAGCATTATAAGAGGATTAAAGATGAAAAGTTTTACAGAGGTTTTTAAACTGCAGATCTTACAGATTCTTTGCTTTCTCCCTCATGAAGATTTTATATTTGTTCTCACTTTGTATTTCAGTTTTCCTAATCTAAAATGAAAGTCATTGAGACTGAAATGTATGTTTTGCTCTTTATGCACCAAAAACACAGCAAAGAAAGCTGTCAGTGAAGATCAAACTGTGAAAAACAACAAACTGCTTAGAGAGAGCAAAGAGAAGGTGTGAAAAGGATTCTTGCATAAGAAATAGAAATAATTAAAAAGAGCAAAAAGAGCATGCAACAAAGCAAGCAAGCAAACCAGCCTATTATGCAAACATGGAAGTTTTCATTTTAATTAAAAATATGTGAAAAATCTTGTTATCCCTCACAGAGGAGCAGTTAATATTTTCTGCAAATGCTCCTGAATAAATGAGTGGTTTTTAACAGATTCTGCAGCCCTTGTAATTTGCCCTGGGACTACTCATGGAGTATTTCCAACAATATCAATTAGGCAGTGCAAGTTCATTTCCCTTTTCTTGGTAACTTAATATCATACAGAGCTCTAATAAAGTTTGTGGGAAGGTAGAAGAGGGGTAAACAAAAGTTTATTGTGGATAAAAGCATGTTAGAACACCCCATGGCTGAATGTGCAAATCTGGAGAGGAAGTATCTTAAAGGTAATTTGATATAGAGCCTTGTACCTTAACTCACGCACTTGAAAGCTATAAGGAGCTTCCACATACGTTAGACCGTAACAGTGTTATGTCACAATGCACGGAAACCCAAGAGTTCCCGCTTCCAGCACAAGTTACGCTCTTACCAGACCTGCTAATAGTGTACTTCAACCCTGCACGTACCCTAGGTCAGAATGGAACCAAAATAGAACAGCTTCTATCGTATGTTCAGCAGCCAAAAATCCCAAAATCCCTAATCAGTTTTCTAGTTAAAATCACCTTGAAGCTCGGAAAATGCAGCGGAACGTTAGCAGTTGTGTACTGTGGCCATGCAGTATAAAAGGTGAGCTGTCTTGAGCCAACATTTTCTGTTTGTCTACAGCGATTTTAATTGTTCGGTTTCCAAGTTGTAGGTCTTGTAGGCTGCTTCTTCACTTTACAGTATGGGCGCTAAAAATTCCTAGGGGCATGGAGAGACAGCAAGACCATCTGTTTTGATTCTTCTGGATCTCATGGCTCTATTTTCTTCACATACCATAGTTGTTGCCTGAGATTGGATGGAATGTTTCCTCCTATTTCTTCCACTGGGATTTGGAAAAGATGTTGCACTGTGGAATTCATCTGTTTGGGGTGACATCCTCCTACAACTGGGAGGAAATCTCATATTACCCACCACTGTCCCAAATACTGTTTTCTTTTGCAGAAATATGAAGCATCATTTTGACAGTGATAGTTCCAAAGACCCTAAGATCATACTGTGATTTTGTTTTACATCTTTCTCTCTCTTTATACTTCTGCAAGTCCCTGAAGCTTTGACATCCATTTCTAACATTGCAGACATATTTGTTTCCAGTTTTCTCTTGAACGAGGTGTCAGTAGGTCATAACTGCTGCTCCATTATATTGTAACTTAACAGTGCTGAATATAGAGCGGTCTGACTCTACGCGCCTGTCTACTCCAAGGTGTCTGGCTGAAGTAGCATCCCGAAACGTCATTCTGCACACAGAGCACTCTCTAACGGTCTAAGACATCTTAAGTTTACCATGGGCTAATTTGAATCAAACTAAAAGACCACATATATCTGAAAGTTCTTAGCATAGACAGCAATCTGATCTATTATTAGGAATATTTACCCTTTGTATCTCTCAAAACTATCTATATTTTATCAACTTATTACAAGTTGTGAATTTCAAGCTATAGAGAACTCTCAAAATGTGTATTGGACTATTCAAGTATTCAGTCCTTGCACTGTGATCATCAAAGTCAGATTAGATTGATTCTGTTCCTGATTGGGAGATCTGACCTTTGTAAACTATTTCTACTTGTTAAAATCGTGTTTTGATTATACAAATCTTAGCACTATATCAAAATTTACATTTAATCAGCATTCACACAAACCAAATCACATTTGCAAAACAGATAATGAAGAGGCAGTACGTGAGAGGCAAATATGGTGGATATAGTATTCTAGTTAAAAGTCAAAATATTTAGAAATTATTTTTCCCCACCACATATTAACTGTACTCATGAAGCTCCAAGTTTCCTTTTTCTGAAAAAGGAACTGTACACTATATAACCCTATTGTGTCACTACTCTGAGGCTAGTGCCTCTTTCAGAATAGTAACTATTATGCCAGAGAAAGGAAGACAGTCACTTAATATTTTACATCCCCCTCTACCCTACAAAGCAGTTGTTAATTCTTTTATTAGAAACTTCTGAAATACTAGAAGTTATACAGACTGGAGAGCAGCATATCCCAATACAGAAATACAATACCTATTAAATTCAGGATTAGGACTTCATTATCCATCCTCAAAATGTAATTCAACTACCGACTTTCCTAGTCCTTC
The DNA here is from genome assembly GCF_000708025.1 of Charadrius vociferus. NCBI lineage: Eukaryota > Metazoa > Chordata > Aves > Charadriiformes > Charadriidae > Charadrius > Charadrius vociferus. The sequence continues at coordinate 1,186,530 of NW_009647223.1, read as the reverse complement.
TATTGTAACAGCTGTTTAGAAACTTAAGAACAAGGTGGACTATAAGTAGGGATTGTCTCCTGTAGGGACTCTAAGTAGCCTTGAAACAAGAGCGCCCTAATTTTTAACATTTAATCTTTAAAGAATAACAAAAAAACCCCAACATTTCCTAAAAGCCATCAGGGAACCTTCTGCAGCTTTTGTAACAAAGCAGTTTGTCCAAATTCTGAAAATGAATATTTTTCTCATGATTATTCAGGCTGAAAGTATGCAAATTGTATTCACAGCCAAATGCAACAGTTAGACAAGTACTGTCTCTGTCTACGAACTGTAAATTATTTACAGTAGGTTCTTTAACATAATGTGTAATCTTAGACCTTCGGTATGCGCAAGTATCAAATATTTTGTATACATAATCTGTTTCAAAGCAGTAATGAAAATAAAAAAAATTTAAACATTCATTTCAATCGTCTTCAGAACAAAAATGTGTAATGTTTCATTTTGAAAATGTTGATGTTTTCCTGTTCTCTCTCTATATAAGTTTTCTACATACAAGTTTTCTTAAACCAGAAACACAGGACACTTTTTTCTGTTTTGCAGAAATTTTTATCCTAAAGGTACTCATTTAGTACTTTAGGAAAAGCATATAATCTCATTCATAGGCTCACCGTAGTCCATTTTGCTCTTGAAATCTGCAAATCTTGAATTAATTGAAAAAAACAAACACCCAAATATCAGGAATTGATGTAGAGTAGAGAAGTGCAAGACATGGATTTACTGAGAATTCATAATTAACAGCCCCACATCATTGACTCATTGACTTAGACCAATGAATCATTGACTTAAACCAAGATCATAATGTTACTCAAGGGTTTCACTCATGAATGAGGAAGAGCTTATCCTGGGAAATTCTCCTCTCTATCTCTACCTATCTCTGAAAATCTCTTTTCGCACTGCAGAGACTTTTCAGTTGTTTATGAAGTAACTGTTGAATTATCATACAGTAAATGGGCACTGACTTAGCCTATGTTAACGTATTGCACTGCAAACAGTGGCAATTCTTACACAAACTGTTGAGTCTCCTCAGTGCAACGGAGATGGGAATCTGAGCAGAGAAGTGGAAATGCAGCACAAGACAAAAAGGTCTTACAGCCATCATAAGATGAGCTATCACCTCTCATAAAACCAACCTCCAGCTATAAACAAGCAGGCTATGATGAGTTATGGCTCTTACCAAAACTTACGGTTTAAAAACTTGCTTTCATTTCTGTGGATGTCAGCAAAATCTTCCCAAAATTTCCAGAAGGAAAATGGTTGGATTTCTCAGCTGTGTCCCCATACTCCCAGTCCCATGAACATGCACTGAGAGTTTTCTATAGGTATTTCAAAGGCATATTGCTGAAAACTTAATCAACAGTTGTATTCCTGCCAGAAGCCTTAGCCTCAGTGAACCAGCATTATGTTTAAATAAAAACCAAATTGGAGAGACTAGCCAGTCCAGTCTTCTCTCTCTAAAAATACTATCATATTATGTAAGTAAATACAACTGAACACAAACTGCTATGCTTGTCTCCATTTTCAAGCCAAAAATTGTACTCAAAAAGGGTTTAACTGTATTCTTTCCTTAATTTCTACTATAAAGTATTTTGCTGATATAAGACATGCCTCTATAGTATCTCTGCCAGCCCAAAGTTGCCACACGCAGTGTGAATGTTTCAAACTTGAAGGCTACTTTTCACTAGAAAATAGGTCTGGCTGAATTGCATAGTCTGGCTCTTAGACTTCTGAAAGATAATGGAGATACATGGTAAGTGCTGCTGCAGGCAAGTTGGCTTTATCTGAATTTGCAGTGAGACTAAATCAGCACTATCATTAGAAAAAGTAGGATTCAAAAGCATAAGACATTTAATTAACCTTTCATTCCAAGGGACTGATCCTCCCTGTCAAGGTTCATGTAACTTGGTCCTATAGAAATTGGCACTGCTACCATCAGCTCTGTGGATGAACAGCAAACTTCACAGTCCTCACCTTTTGGGAGCAAAAAGTTCAGATACATATAGAAAAGTGGTTTTCAGAAAGCTTTACACTCTGGCTGTAGTGCAGCAAAATGGCCCTTCATAATTAACTCTGTACGAATCCATTAGACGGGGACTGAAAAATCACAAGTTACTGGGCTGTCAGTGACCTAGCAAGGGCAAAAGAGTACCGACACCTCTGCTGGTGCCTTGCCTGGAAAAGACTACAAAATAGACCATAGTCAGAAAGACGAGTCACTGCCGTGATTTTTGGAGACAAAATAAAAATTCTTTTTGCAGATGAAAGCTTAAGAAGACTATGTTCAAGCTAGCTAATTTTGTCTTAAGTGTTCATAGCGTCTGAGCCCAACAGCTTCTACTGCCTTCAGATCTGAAATTCAGGTTGCTAAAAGTGACCAAAAGAAGTTTTGGGCCAAGTGCCCAGTAGGAGTTAGGTATTAAAAATTATTGCTGATGCAGGATAGAAGAGAGAGACCTGCTGGAGAAATTATCACTAATAAGCACTGCCAAAAAAAAATCTATAAGATTTCTGGAAAGTTGCCTAAAATACTTTTATAATGAAATGGATATGAACGAAAAACTACTGGATGAAAAGAATAGAGTGTAATTTTGGGGAGAAAAGAAAAGAAGCAATGAGAATATTTAAAGAAAAAAGTTTTAAAATCCCTGAAGATTGGGTTTGAATCATGTTGCCTTAACTGATTAAGTCCAATGTCCTTACACATAAACGCAAACACATTAAGGATTATACGCTGCTGACAAGAGACGGGCTTGTAGATCTAAATGGAAGCTCAGCCAAATACACTGGATTAATAAAGACACAGTTTGCTTTTCCACAATCAGAACTACTGCAAATAACAGCAAGTCAGATTTCTAACTTCTTTTTCAAGTTCTCTTTTTATCTATTTTCCCAGAACTAGCACAGGCAAATGAAACAGAGATTTAAAACCAAGTCTTGTGGAGTATATATTTTTAATGTTCAATTTTGAGGAGGGAGGTGTATTTACATGTCTCCCTCATTGCACTGCTACTGTTTGAGTATTTTCAATTCAAGCATCACCTCTTACTTCTACTTTCACATGCAAAAATACTGTGGCATGACCCCAAAAATGATAGTAAATTCAACTCCTTGACCAAAACCCTGATGATTTTACTAGAGCTACCTTCTCAAAAAGTATAGCTTGCCACTCCTGGACCTCTTCCTACCAGTTTCCTTGCCCACATGTCTGCTCTGTTTTTGAAGTCTCCTAAGAAAACAACACATAAGAAAAAGATACCAGCTTCCCAACTCCAAGGCTTCATCCTTTATTACTTTTCCTGACACATGAAAAGATTTTATTCTCTTGAAGGTGACAAACTATACAAGCCAGTCTAATTCTCAAAAGGTGTTTTCAAAGACATTCATTAAAACCAGAAATAAATAGAGAAAAAAGTGGCAGCTGTGTAGGAGGAATGGTTGAGAGAAAAATATCAATTCTGAAACCCTCTAAGAGAAAGCATTCAGTAAAGCAGTAACTGAATTCTAGAAAGAGGTGTCCATTCTCAAACATATTTTTTTTGCACATTATCCACTAAACTTTCATTCCCTTCCATATTTGCCAGGTTCTTGTTCCTCTGTATGCCCAGACCTATTTTTCAAACCCCTTGTAAGGGATTTAGTTCCTTTGATGTGCCTGGCTTATTTTCACTCCAGACAGCTCCACAGAAAGGCATTTTCCCAAGCTGTTATACTTCATTATCATAAAAGATGGTTTTTGCTAGCCCACTCGTACATCTTCCCACACAGCGCCAAGATGGCCATAGCTGGTACAGTATATAGATCCACAGATGTAGCTGCCAACTTCAGAACAATTAAGTTTGCACTAAAATTCACTTACTGGCAATCAGACATACCAGGCAGAAAGCCTAAGCATCTTTACTCCCATTGCCTCATAAATATCACTATTCGTTTGGGAAAAAGAGGGTCTTTGGGAACACTAATTGTCTCCTTTCAAACCATCTACATCTTCATACAATATATAACCTATTCAGCGGCAAGCATTTGAAAATTTTGTTTGAACAAATACCTATTTTCATAACTCTCTGTGAAGTTACCATTTGATAGTAGATAACTTCTGCTGACAGATGCCAAACCTCTGGTAAACTTTATTAGAAACTTGCCTCCTTTAAGACAAAGAGAAAGCATTTCATGGTTTTGATAAAGAATAAAGCAGGAAAACTCCCCAATGTCCTTCCCCTCATTTGGGCTGACCAGAACAATGACAACAAAATCAACATTAGAGTCATAACATAGTAAAAACATAAAGTAAAGAAGGAATTCCTTTAAGTTTTATAGTCTATTCTCCTGCCCCAAAGCAGGTTTAGCTATGCCTAGCAACATATTTCCAATAATTTTTTATCCAATTTGTTCTTAAAGATTGGCAGTGATGGAGAATCCAAAGACCCTGCCTTTCTATGCTTCATTTTTTTGGTCTTAAAAAAATTAATTATCTCATCAAATCCAAAACTCCACTTCCATATTTTACGCTTATAAGTCCTTGTGACTTTGGAGGATCTGTCATCTCAATCTTGAGGTTGAAAAAATTCCCCACTCTCTCATTTAGTCACTCCCAATTGTAAGGGTGAGGGGTTTAGTTCTTGGTTTTCTTGAGGTCTAAGATTTCTCCTAGGTCTCTGCACTTACTCTGTCTTCCCTGATGGACACTAGCTAAATATGGATAGGGTCCTGTGACAGAGACTGACAACAAGCTGCCTGGACACAGAAAAGACCAACTCTTTTCCCTATCCCAAATCTCAGGTCAAATTCCAAATCAGTTGTTAGAGCTTCAAGCATGAGGATAGAGAAAAAGAATAGTAGAAGTAGTAGAAAGAAGGAAAACCCAAAAAGGTTACTTTCCTAACTACCAAAAGCAAATGAGTGGCTTCTGCTTGTCTCCTCATCAAGGAGAAAGGCATGACCACTGGCAGTGGTTTGGCTGGCTGGCTCTCCTCCCTCCGGGCAGAGCATCTCCGATAACTGTATCCAGAGCCTAACGATGGTAAACAAAGAGTTGCTAGCAGCCACCCCAGCCCAATGTCGGGTTTGAAGTCCCATTGAAAATTTTAATTCGATGTTTGCTGTTTTCCTACTGAATGAGCAGAGTTAACCAAGATTTAGCTTGTAAATTCTTAATAATTTTCTTGAAAGCTGTTATGAACTATAAAAATAGCCAGTTACTCTTTCCTCTTTTCATTCTCAAGCTGTGATTTCCTTTATCAATTGAAATGTTCAATCATGTCCTTTAGCAAACAATTCTGAGTCCATGAATCTCATCTGGAGAAGTTATCACAAGTGCTTAATGTTCAAAATATGTATGAGGTGTTAATAAACTAAGTAATGCAATCTCATTTTTTTAATTTCTGATTAGGTGCTTCATATAAATAACCAATACTGCTTAAAGTGAGAGCATTCTCTTTGCTGCAAATTACATTTCAATTGCAAATGCATTTCTGTGGACTTTTGGCTTAGCATTTAAATCTAACGAGTATACTTTAAGTAAGTTTCTTATCTTAAACATTAGAGAAAAGTTAACAGAAAAAATAAACAGTAAGCAAGCATTAAAAGCATGAGAAAGTATTTCTGGTTTTGTTTCTCTTTCCAGGTGAGTTCCCAGTTCTTATTCAGGAACACAAAATGGTTGAAATCCAACAGTTTGTTTCTTCATGTCTAGTTAGCTTACTTGAGGGCTAGGACGGCTCACTCCCAGATATGACAATGCACTGAATCTCCTTGCAGGAACTGCAGTTACGTGTTGGGGCAAAGTTCTGGGCATCCTCTGCTAACACAAAGTACCAGCGAAACGGAGTATTGTGGCAAATTCCCGGTTGCTAATACCAGGCTCTGCCCCTGCCTTCAGTACTGACTTATCTCTGCTGTCATCACTGATGACTTCTGTTCCTGAGATAAATAAAAGTAATTCTTAAGAGTAATTATTTTGCCTCTGGAAATGCCTTGTGTCAGGTGATTTCCGGGGGAGAATGTTGTTAAATTACAGAAGTTTAGCCAGGACTTTAGTTTTCAGTAACAAAGCATAAATATTTCCACCAAGTAGCAACTAATATTAGTTTAAATGCCATCTGGTACACCTTCTCTTTAGTTTTTGGTTATGAAAAAGCGTATCAACATATTTAGGAAGCCAAATCAAACTGACTCCCCAGTCAACCTGTCACAATATAAACTCCTATCCCGCTACAGGAGAGTAAGACTGCCTAAAGAGACTTTCCTGCTAGAAATCTCCTGTATAAATGTCACCAGTACTAACAGTATTAACAAGGTGCTGAGTTTAGCAGTGCAGAGCAGCATTAGTTTAGTATTATTAAAAGCCATGTCATGATTAAAATAAACGTCTTTTCAATTGAGTGTTCCACATCCTTCACCTTTCATTCTCTCTTAGTGCAATGGTATTTCTTCTTGCATTTCTTCCTTCCCACTCCCTACTCCGTTACCTTCAGCCCAATGACAAAGATGAGTTTTTCAATCTTTTCTAATCTCTGAATTTTTGTTAACACACTATAATGGGAAAGGATACCTCTACACTCTCTTTTAGAGACTGTTATCATGGATAAACTTCAGAAGCTTCCTACCCTGGGTATTTGAAGAATTTAAGAAAATTTCTTTTACTTTGGGAGGACCTATACAAAAGTACTAATGCAAACACCTGCCTTTTCTATAAACCAAGCTTGATTAAATGCAATAAAAGAAAATAAAGCATTTATAATATATACCATGGACACCAGAATAAACCCAAGTAAATTATATCATTAGTATTATATTCAGCTAAGGCAGTAAGAAAAAAAAAATAAAAAAGAAAAATAAAAAGAAGAGCTTCCTCTAGAAAGGTACTAATTACTGTACTAGCGTAGCTTTTCCAGTTAAGAATTTAAAAAAAAAAAATAAAAAAAAAAATCAAGAGAGTAACGTCAGTATAATCCCCAATCCCAGACAGAATTTCATTATTGTAACATGTCCTATGATTTATTCCCCTTCCTCCTCCTGTTACTCATGGCTGCTGCTTTCTACACTTGTACTGTAGTGGTGCAACAGCCTCCCACTACAATGATTGACTTTTACATATTTTCTTGCCTATAGGTGTTCATAGATCTGATTTCTATCTTAGTGTGCATAAGTAGCACGGCATTACCTCTAAAACATAAAATTACTTATTTCTCCTACCTATATAATGTATGTTACTTAGAAACTCCAATCCCTCTATTACAGTACTCTCTTTAGGATGTAGTTTGGGGTTTTTTGGGTTTTTTTTCTCCATCAGAAACCTACTTCCACTTGAAACCCAGCTGCATAGCAGCCCCATAGCATTTTTGCTGCACATCATTGTGTTCTATTATCCTCTTCACTTGCTCTGCTTTTTCCTTATACTCTGTAGTTTATGAATCAGCTCAAGTTTTGTAAATGAGGAAGAAATGAGTTTCTATGTACTTCATAATAATCTTCACTGCTCTGCTATGAAAATACTAGACTTTGTCTGCCACTGTTATGGACACCCACTATGAAAAGACTATGGTCAACCTATCCATTCACCACCAAATATTTATTCTGACCATAACATCATAACAAGTTTCTAAATCTCTCTATACATTGGAGGGTCCTGGTAGAGCAGCATTACCATAAACCTTACGAAATCATAAAATTAACAGTCAAGAAATATTTTATAACAACATTAAACTTTTTGGGCATGTCTAGTTATTATTATCTTCATAAAATACATGCTCGCTGGAACCGTTTTGCAGTTAAAAAGATTTGTGCTGATATTAAAGGACTTTTAGGAAAACTGCCCTAAGTAACGTCTACAGGATTCAAAGCATAATAAACCTTTAGTTACAAGATATGGGATGCAAAAACTTTAGATATAAAAATACTTTTCTTTAACTTGTTCTAATATTTCTCTTGGATTAGATCAAACCATGACACTTAAGTGCTTTCATGTGATGTCCCTTCTTTAATAAAAATTAGGATAGAAAACTTATCATGGATTAGTCCTTCTTATATGCAAGTAGATTTTGTCCAAATTTACTTAATATACTACACATATACTACTTCACATCAAGACTCCTTGGATACTCTTTGCGTGTGTGTTTACTTCTGAGCTGCCTTGTAATGTTCTAACCCACGGACGCAGCAAGCCACTACCCTCTTGCTCAAAATCCTGTATTTTTCCTGTGTCATTTGGGAAAATAATATTAGGAAAGTAGCTGTTGCATTTTATTTTTATTATTGTAGACTGTAAAACATTATACTTCCTCAGTACCATCACTTCTAGCTCACTGTTTCAACCTGTCTCTGCTTTGCTGAACACTGGGAAGAGTATTTGCTGAATACTGGGAAAAAGAACATATCTTTAAGGACTTACATAATAATTGCTGCTTTAAGAGCTAGTAGAGGTTGAGCTTTACTTGTAGAAATGTTCTTCTACTTTTCCCTTTTTTTCTCAGCTTCATTACTGAGCTATGGCTTTTACCCATATGACAAATGATGGTCTCCTTCATAGCTGACATTGTCTGTTCCATAATCAGACCAGCAACTCAGACTGTAATAGTGAGTAGAAGCAAAAGCTTCATATTACTAACTAGGAACAGACAAACAACTCTTCTGTCACAAAAAGAGATAGCGTTTGGAAAATAGATCAGTAAAATTCAACTGCCAGAATTCTCCTGCATTTTGTTGAAGCCTTATGGTGCCATTCTTTCATAAAATAAGGAAGAAAATATGCAAGAAATAGCAATGTGAGTAAAGAGAGATCAATCCTTGTCCTGGTTTGAGGTAAAACAGGACCAATTTTGTTCAGTAACTTTACTTTTTAGCTGGGCCTCTTCTAACTCTTATTGTGCAGACACTGTTCCCTCCCAGAGTGACCTATGTTTATAGTTGATACCAAGTGTCTTGGTTTAGGCTGAATTGGCCCCTGGGGATGTGGGGCTCGAACCCATGACCCTGAGATTAAGAGTCAAACCAGGACACCAAGGGATGGTATACAGACAGGTTCCTGCTTCTTATACTTATTGCTGTAACACCCAAGGCCAACCAGCTTTGTTATTTGTCCTGTTGGAGGATCAGAAGCAGAAAAGCATAGTGGGGTCCCACCCGCGGGGAGGAGCGGACAGGACAGGTGACCCCGACCTGCCCAACGGGGCATTCCATCCCATCTGCCTCATGCTCAGTATAAGAGCTGAGGGATCAAAGGGTCAGCTTGCTCTTTCTTCAATGGCCGGCATCAGAGGAGGACTGTGTTCATCTGCCTTTGATCCCGATCCATGCATTCCTGAATCCAGATCCAGAATCCAGTTCTCATCCGTCACTGAGTCCAGTCTGAGACTTTCTCCAGTGCCAGCCAGTGACATGATTGTCATCCTGGGAGCTTGATATGTTTTTTTATATACTTCATGATTTCCTTTTTATTTTACGATTAATATTTCATTATAGTAGTTTAGTTCCTTCTAAACTCATAAGGCTTTCTTTCCCTCCTCTGCCTCTCTCTTTGGATAGGTGGGGGGAGCATCTGTCACTCCCCCAGTGGCTGGTTCGGCCTAAATCATGACAATTCTATGTTGGGCAGAAGCCAATGTTTATTTTTAATGGAAACCGATTGCTAAAACTGACAAGTAGCTCCAATTGTCCCAATTTTCATTATTCTCTGTAAACCCCCATACATTTTTCACTTTAGCAAAGTAAAGAAGTTTACAGACCTTTGTATTCTTGTGAATAAAAACGTCAGAAAGACACATATGTAATACAATATTTCTACAAAGCATGACATTTCCTGTGAAGCTGTATTCAGAAATTTTCTAATTACCTAATTTCAAATATTATCAAAACATCCCATGTTTATGTGGCTATTGAATAAAGCTACCGAAAAGAGCTGTTGACTAATACTAAAACCTCTTCAATCTTTGAGACAATAGACAACGCCTCCTAAAGACAATTTTTACAAACAAATATCACTTATTGTTATGTACTTGAAGGTGTCTTTGACCATTTCAAGAGTTGGCTATATAAAAAGCAGAAAATGAGCCAGAAAGGAGAGAAGTTTCATGAGACAACAGCAACCCTACCGATTCCAGGTGATCACCCAATGCTTACCTTAGTAGACTATTTAATAATGTAAGGGTGTTTCTGAACTACTGTGAATGGCAACCTCTCTGAGGCATTCTTTGTGAGGATGTAAGATTTGTTTAGTTTTATGGTGCTTATTCAACATGATTTATTTAATAAAACTTTTGATCTGAATGACTAGCTAAATATTTGGAGCCTTGGAGTTTTTTTGCTAAATGAAAGGAATCTGTTTCTAGTGTTTAAAAATGTAATAAAGAAACAGATTCCTTTCCATTTCTTGCTTGTTTTTCTTTAGATCATGCATAGCAGAAAACAGCTCTGTTGCCACGCCAGTGCCATACCTGAGGGCCTGGTTAAAGACTGTGTAATTGCTAGACCTACCAGAATAACATATGATGTGGTATTTTAATATCTCCCTTGGTTTTCCTGTTTGTAAAAGAAATATCTGAGAATTTACAGGAGACCCATGACTTTTCCTGTATGACCTGATCTTAACCTTTATAATTTTTCCCGATCATAAGAACTACTTCTGTCTTTAAACTCATCCTCTTATATGTTCCAAATGGAAAAAAAAGGTCTTTGGAATCTGCACTTACCAGACTGTTAGGTTACACCTGAGAACACTGGATTCTGTTTTCAGGTGTCTACGTTAAGTGCAGTGGGATTCCCTAGAAGTCTAAGCAGATCTTGCTCCCAAAAGCTGCAGCACGGTTTGTGTGCTGTCAGGCTCTGAACATCCTCATAACTCCCCTAGTCATTGCCAGAAAAAAATCAAAGTAATAGCACTTGTTTCCACTCAGGATCCCCAGAAAGACCTGCACAATTGTCATGGTTTAACCACAGCTGGCAACCAAGCACCACACAGCTGCTCGCTCCCCCTGCCGCGGGACAGGGGGGGCAATTGGAAGGGTAAAAGTAAAAACGCTTGTGGGCTCAGATAAAGACAGTTTAATAGGGAAAGCAAAATCCACACGGGCAAGCAAAGCAAAATTGGAAATTCATTCACTACATCCCATCGGCAGGCAGGTATTCGGCCATTTCCAGGAAAGCAGGGCTTCATCATACATTAACGGCTACATTATTGGGAAGACAAACACCGTAACTCCAGATGTCCCCCCCTCTCCTTCTTTTCCCCCAGCTTTTATTGCTGAGTGTGATGTCATATGGTATGGAATACCCCTTTGGTCAGTTGGGGTCAGCTGTCCTGGTTGTGTCTCCTCCCAATTTATCGTGCAGCCCCAGCCTACTCACTGGCGGGGCGCTGTGAGAAGCAGAAAAGGCCTTGATTCTGTGTAAGCACTGCTCAGCAATAGCGAAAACATCCCTGTGTTATCAACACTGTTTTCAACACAAATCCAAAACCATAGCACCATATAAGCTACCACGAAGAAAAGTGACTCTATGCCAGCCAAAGCCAATACACTCACCCATGCTATTTCTGATTCAGAAGGGGCAGTGGTGCCAGAACACAGTTTCAGCTGATAAGAAAGCAACTCCCTAGGAAGCAATGCAGAGTATCCTACACTTCCTTAGCTGTTTTCTGAGAGCCCATAACAAACCCATTGTGATTATGAATAGGTAATATCTGGACATACTAGATAAATTTTACGGGGTTACAAAATATCTCAGGATTTAACAATATACAAATTAGATGCAGCTCTCAGATATCAGCAATGCCCTGAGTTAGAATATCTGGGTGCTCAGTGTTTATAGAAACAGCCACTTGCAAGTCATTTTAGAAGCAGTATGATACGGAAATTCACATTCAGATGCACCAGTCACAGATAATTAATTTGATGTTGTTTTTCTCTAATTAAACTGTTTGGGACAACTGAAGTAGAGGCTGTGGTTGCCTGGGAGAAACCTGGTTGCCTTAAGGCTACTAATTGCAAACACATAAAACACATTCAAACATCAAGTTAACACATCTTTACCCTCCTATTCATCATGCTGTCTGTATCATTTTAATCTATTTGGACTCATGAGGAAGGAAATTCTGGAATCGAAGCTCTTCGATACTGACTTTGTAATGGTTTTAGACCTCTGTTAATTACATTAGAATAACCTAAGTGGAAATGTGCATTACCATCTGTGAGAACATCTGTACACTACCATTTATAATCCACCCAGTAGTCAGAGCAACGTAGATAAGCACAATAAATTTCAAATTAGAGAGAAACTATTACAAAGTTTGCTGACCTTCACAGTCATAAATCCTGTTTGGTCAGGACCGTGCCTATTTTGTAATATATCTGTCACATGCAAACCGTACTGTGCAGTTTGAGGCAATTTATATCCCAGCCCATTACTTCTGTAAAGAATTTTTAGAATTTTACTCTAGATAAATATAAGATAACCTTATTTTTCAAATCAAAAACAGTTGAAAATACAGTTCTTCTTTGCAAAAGAGTAAAGATCTATCTATGTCAGTATATATACATCACTTTTAATTAACTCCCTAACAGAAAAGCTATCACTACCAGGTAACATATACCTTTTCTTCCTCAGTTGCATTAGAGTGATATAATTTTGTTTTATTTTTGACATTGCAAGCTTTAAGGCTTTTTTTTAAAAAAAAAAAAAAATCTTCTGTGAACAAACAAAAGCTTCAGTCACTTTTCTAGCACCTTACGCTAACACAACTTAAAAGATGACATTTATGTTATATTTTCTAGTTTAGTTTATAACATCATTCTTAGTTCTGTGATGGTACAGATGGAATGCAGCAGGTCTAAATCTATGCCTCATGTAGTGCCCATAGCCATCACAAATTGGAAAGTAACTTTTCTGTAATTCTTACTTGTAAGACTCATTTGTGTTACAAATAGATTAAATTCAAAAATTTCAATATAAAAATATTAAAACCCATTCCCATTTAAGAAGAGAAGTAAAATGGAATCATCTGATTTGAAGTGGGTAAATCTGCCTGGAGATACTTCATACTAGCACACAAGGAAACTACTTAAAACTTATTTTAACTTTCCTTGTTTAAAGCCTTTCACTAAATCTGGGGGCCAGTGCTACAGTCAGCACATTTTGATTTGATTGCAGAGTCAAGTTCTCATTTTCTCAGTAATGGGACTGAACTTCATCACTATAAAAATTTCTCTTTGGTGCTTACAGTTATTTGCCTGCTTAAAGGGATATTTCTTGTAGTAAACTTGTGTCCAAGATGACTACTAAAGAGGAAATGTTTTATAAAAATGTTGAAGCCCTCCTTCCCACCACATTTCACCTTGAATTCAAAATATTAGTTTAAAACTGATAGATGCTTTAGAATATTTTGATGTATAATTTTTTTTTCTCTCAACAACCCACACATAGCCCAATTATCTATTAAGCATATATAGACAAGGCTGCATACTTCCAGCTATAAGACTTCTTAGAAGTTAAAGTTACTTCATAATGTGCGCTTCATTCAGTTCTGAGATGTTCTTTATGTCAAGCAACTTACTTTACCACACATAAACCACCATAAAAGATACTGACCAGGAAAAGAAAACAAAAAATTAACACGATTTGCGATAGTCTTTCTCAAATCTAACAACTATGAGATTTTTGCAACAGTGCAAATGCATATTCGCAAGTGTATAGTACATAGTACTCCTTCAAAAAAAAAAAAACCCAAAACCAAAATCCCAAACATTATGAAGAGAACATTGTAAACTGTGGACCTGGGGAAAGAGCTACTTTTATAAAATGTTTTTCACAGTGGTGAAACAAATACGCTAGTTCATCAGTTATGCTCCGCTAATCACCATCATAAGTATGCTCTTCTGGGTTTGTATCAAAAGCAAGACTGATTACTTAATCACTGTACCCAGTAACACCAATAACACCTTGATCAGTCCTCAGACACAACCGCACACTTTGATTCTAGTAGAAAACTTCTCCAAGCTCTAAGAACAAACAGTGAGTTTTTCATTGTCACCTGAGTTGTGTCTTGTGTGGGCTTTCTGATATTTTTACCAGGAAAACGCAAAACAAAAAAAACCCATGGGCAACAACTGTTACCACTCGAGACAGGAAAAAAAGACAATTAAACACATCCTAAGGGTTACCTGAAATGAAAACTAATTCTGTGGATATACTGGAAACTGGGAACAGCAATCTGTCTTGTAAAAAGGAACTTGGGGCACCTAATTTCTTTCAATGCCCTTATTCTCCTTTGGCAGCTTATTGAAATATTGAGTATTGGCAAGCAGATGTGAGTACGCCTGGTACAGGAACACCTGAAGCAGCGTACCTTGGGAGCCAGTGAATGCCCATTTTGCAGTCACTGCATCATAAAACAGCTGAGAAATATTTGCAAACAGGCACTAAAATCAAATCAAGATCATAACTTTTGGACATCTCCAAAAGAGAAAATCCAGTTGTTTTTCAGAAAACAAATAATAATTAAAAAACCCTAACCCCAAACCCTCTCTCCTGCATAAGCTACTAAAGCTTGAAATGCATTGTCAGCTCTTCAAAGAGCCTCCAGTGATAACAAGCTACCGCTGTAGAGTTGAGCCAGTAGCATTCCATCTGCATCAAAATCTGAATTTGTTTGGGAGCAAATACAGACAAGGGAGTTAGAAGGACTAGTATTAAATTTGTTCAGTTACGGGGAATTGTCACAGGTGATGGGAGCGGTTCCTCAGGAAACAAACTGTAGGCTCCTATGCAGAAGAGAAGGTATTCAGAGGGCCTTAAGTCAATTTTCTCACAGTTGTGTGAGAAACTATACAAAAAGGTCATAAACTGTGAAGATAGCGAGGCTGTTAATATCCTGAATTAAATATCCAATTGAAAAGGTCAAAGTTAGAGTGAAAGGAGAGCAACAAATATGTAACGAAAGTTTGCCTCGTAGGAAAGACGTTATGGCTTACAAACAGAAGCTAGCTCTCCTCTGTTGCCCATTCTTATGACTCTCCAGAATTACCCAAGACATCAAACTATGTATTTTCCAAAGACACGGTGGAAAAATGAAGTAAATACTGATTCGTGACTGCTTCAGTGCATTTTAAGAGTACAAACTGAGCTGCCTATGATTTAACCTTACAATCCAAGCTACAGTATTTCTAAAGTAAAAAATGCAGAGCATATGCATTTCCTAAAAACATATGCTGGGATACTATAGCAAGGAAAGAATTCTGGACAATTATGAAAGGCCTTTATTCTTGATTTCAAAGACAAGAATATACCATTAATTACTTAGTAATATTTTATTGTGCACTGCATAATAGGCCAGCAAGTATCTAAATGTACCTGTTTAAAGGAATTTTCATGGCACTAAATTTCTTTTTATTAAAGACTGTAAGATGCTTTTAAACAGGTATTGATTGAAATACTGTTACTTAAGACAGTGAATTTCTAAGTGGAATGAATCTCAGATTATCAGCTGATACGTGGTCTCAGATTGCCACTTAAACACTCACCAGAATGTGACCGCTTTCAGGAGCTGAATTTTTGCAATGAACAACAGCTATTTATAGACACTGAGCTATATTTGCCAGCCTAGGCGGCAGGACCCAGCGGGGGGTAAACACGGCAACAGTAATAGCAGTGGTAACAAAATAAATATTGGAAGAAGTGCCAGTCATTCTGTTAGAGCAATTTAAGGACTGTGTTACAATCCTCCAAAAAAGTTACTGCTGTTCAATGTGAATGCTTGGCTCTGTTCTCAAAGGCAACACAGGTATCCAAACTTTATCCAAATATATTTCCTGATAGAGTAATCCCATTGAGTTAAAAATCTGGCCTCGTGCTTTTGAATTTGAGCAGCTTAATAAAACTACTGGGGTCTGAAGGCCTCACTGTATGTATGAACTTGCCTTTGTGTACATTCTTTAGTGCCTATGTCCGAAGCATTATGTTTTGCCTTGACAATGCAAAAAAACTTCCACCTATAGTTGACTCTTTCAGTGAAGCATTGTTCACTCATAACCCTTTATTTATTTCTAGACTATAGCTCTTTTCCTCAACAGCTCACTATAAAATTAGGACATATTCAGTGTATCAATTGCTAGGCCCAAAACCTACTGAAGAACACACCAACATAGAGTGCGTTAGGATTCTTTGTAACTATTAGGTGACGATGAGAAAGGGTTGTGGGTTTGGGGTGCTTTCTGTTTGTTTGTTTGTTTGGAGTGGTTTTGGTGTTTGTTTGTTTTTTTTTTCTGGTGGCCCAAAATTAAATCTGAATAACTGGCAATCATCTTTCTTGAAAAAGTCAATCAGTGTGTAACACATTTTGCATATTCACAAAGGCTTTTCAACCATTACCTTTTCTTGTAGATACTGTACCTGGTTTTGAGCAGGCACAAGATGATAGCTAAAATTTCTGCCTTCTCATACTTGCAGAGCTTCAGAAAAAAGGCAACTCTCCCTACATTCCTAATGCTATATATGCTGAATATTGAAGTAAGAATACTTGTTTGAACCTAGTCAGATACCTTTACATCTCCTTTATGTGCACATTTGTTGTGCTGGTTTTAAAATAAAATTATATATACATAAAAAATTAAAAATAACCTTTTTGATTGGGAAAAAATTGTAACATAAATTACAGAAAAAACACTCATGATAAAAACCAGAAAGTTAATATGGGAAATACATCATTAGAACCAACAGCTGTAACATGCAAGATTTCTGTATGACCGTTGCATTTTTGTGTACACCATTAACAGTTATTTTTCTTCAGGAGTTCAAAAGAATAATTATGTTACTTAAAGGTAACAGTAAATCCTCAAAGTTGACAGACTCTTGTCAAACCAAACCATATATTGAATTTTTTATATACTGAATTATTAAAGAATTCCTGCATTATTCTCTCCTATCTTGACTCCTGCAAGCCTGAAATGTTCTTTCAGGTACACTTATGTTCAAAAAAGTCTACTTTCCGTTCTTCCCAGGGCTCCATGCAGCAGAAGTTTTTTGATCACAGCCTGCACAGAGACAGCTGAAGAAACAGGACCTAGATTCAGAATTGTTACAAGTAGACAGCAACGTAACTACAGAAAACACATGTAAGTGATACTGTGGACTTTACTATTCAAATGCTGCTGGCATTTGAACTGGATCAAGGGTTGTCAGTAGCACCTTGCTCCTCCCGCTGCTGCTAGGGGAATCAGTGAGCAGTGCCCATTGCTCCTGATGCCACACGGGCAGCTGCTGGGGGAAGCCACCCTCAAGCTCTGGGCAGTAGCTCTGGCTGTCTTGCGCCACCAGCAGCACCGGGACATAGGCAAGGGCTGGACACTGGCTGTTTGGGCAGGTTACACT
Source organism: Charadrius vociferus (assembly GCF_000708025.1). Taxonomy (NCBI): domain Eukaryota; kingdom Metazoa; phylum Chordata; class Aves; order Charadriiformes; family Charadriidae; genus Charadrius; species Charadrius vociferus. The sequence continues at coordinate 1,169,142 of NW_009647223.1, read as the reverse complement.
GCTGGAAAAGTCAGGTTCATTCTACATAGAGAAAGTCAAGTGGAAAGCCATCATCCCCTCTGGCAGACTGCCACTCTCAATAGCTATTGCCTTTCTCTAACCCTTTTTTTAAATCTTATGCTAGAAGCAGAGCTAGAGGTGTACATTTGAGAGGTCAGGGAATTCAGTTTGCACAAGGATTGTGCATTCTACCTGCATGATTAAAGGTGAAAGGGCCATGTGATTATATTTTGTGTGTTCACTGAAACCTTTAGAAGCCATCATTCCCGGTAAATGAGACAACACAAAGTGACTCTCTAGTCTCATGACAGTATGGCTTAATTTAACATTATCTTATTTTGTATTTTTTGTTAGAATTAGGTCACCTTTCTTCCCCTTTTCCTTGCGTGACTATGAGACCTACATTTTTCTTCAATTCATTGCAGATTTGAAAAAAAGATTTTCTGCGAAAGGAGTTAAATGGTCCATTTTTTTTTTTCCAATTATTTTCAGTAAATTCCTGCTGTTCCAACATTAAATAAAATTTGGTATTAATGAATTCTGTCTGTAGGTGGCCAATTGCATTTGGTATCACATTTTAAAAGTCACAAGCAAACACATCTCTCCTTAACCTCTCACTATCTTTTTCTCCTCTAATCAACATATAAGTGATTGTTTCATTATAAAGCAACTGTCCAGAGCACTAATTGTTTCTCAGGCTGCTGAAGTTACTATAGCTTTTTCTTTATTCCAAATATTCAAACACATTTCACTGCCCTAGAAGAGTAGAAATCTGATACTCTGGTAACTCTTCTGGAAGACTGAATGCAAGATTTTGCAAGGCTCTTCAATTATATGCAGTAACACTGAAACAGAACAGCTGAAAAGCTTGCAGTATAGCTGTCTCTTGGCAGTAATCATTTATTCCAGCTGAATGCTAACAGCAATCATTTACTCTAACTGAATGCTAACAATCCTTTCTTGAGACACAGTGCCATTATCCTTCTACCTATTGCCTGCAGCAAAGTCAATACAGTGCTTCTAAAAATAATAATAATAAACCTTTCTTTTTTAGAAATGACATGCTGCAAGCTAGTTTAAAGTTGTATACAATTTGGAGAGGTCAGGGAACTTAGCATGCTTCTGTTCTGCAAGATACTGAGCCTGAGTCAATAACCCTGAATTCAGCTCAGCGGCCTGCGTCACCGAGAAAACCCATAGCTTTACTCCTACTTTCTGTAAGCCTGCTTCTGCACTGAGACCTGACCGTGCCACTGCCCTTCGCCACATACTCTGGTTAGTGTAAGACCACCTACTCTCAAGGACAAGACTGCTATAAGCTGCACTGATCTCTACTGTCTGGTTGACTGGGAACCAAGATCTCAAAGCTTAAATACATGCCAACTACACCAGCACATCAGTTTGTTTAGGTTTCTTTTACCTTTTTTTTTTTAAAATACATCTTCAAATACAAAATTTCTTAGGTGAATTTCCAGCTTTCAAGCAGTAAGGTCACCAGAATAAACATGTGAACTGTTTATGACTGTATCCATCACAAAGAGCATAGTGTCACTTTAAATGATGTACTTCATTACTCATTTTTAATCTCAGATATTTCTGTCAATTCAGGCAATAAAGATATTATTGAAATATCTATTAGCCACCATCATTACCCAGGAAAACTCAAATTAGAGCTGTACTGCAGAAAGAATCAAACAGACCAACAAAGACAGAAAGTAATCCTTTCATATGAGTAAGGTAGGATTTTGCATTACTGGTGAAGAAGCCATTTACCCAACTACCAGTCTGAGTCACGGGTGCCATAGTGCAGGTATAATACATACAACAAAACTGCGTATACACCCTAGTGCACTGAGTGACCCTTAACTAACCAACTAATCTACCAGTTGGAACAGAAGTTTTCTGTTGGAAAACATGCCATGTGCTGTGCTCTGCCCCTGCCCACAGCTTAACCAAAGTTTAGCTTGTATTGGCCATACCAATTAATCTATTTATGCTATTGCCAGCTATAAATCTAATTTACATTCTGTATTACATGAAAGAGAAATGCATTTGTTCTTACGCCTTTCAAAAATACAGTATGTTCCCCACTGGGGTGGTACACAGCTCATTGCTTAGTTAACCATCCATGAACACTGATTTTTGTCAACATTCCAGGCAGTCAGGCATGCCCGATTCAGGGCTGTTCAGAAAAGATTTGGAATAACATTAAGCAAATAAATGCAGCACTTCATAAAACATTAACGATTGTGATAAGCAATAGAAAACATTATCACATCAAACAAAACAATGGGTTTAAAATGCCCACAGAGAGAGATGCAACACCAGTTTCTTTTGCAAACTAAATATGCTTTGGAGATTTATCTTAAAATGGTCAATAAAGTAAGAGGTTTGACAGTTGGCCAAGTTGGGGCAGCCGTCTTTCAAGTTCTGTCTGACTGTGAGCAGGGTAGGGAATAGCCTGCTTCATCAATGTGTGCTTACTTGCAGAGGTTTCCTCTATAAATGGAAGTTATTGGTCAATAACAGGAATAAGAGAGTTCATAGTCCTGGATTAAAGTAAATAGACTTCATAGTATATTCTGATTTGAAAGGAAATAATGGCATTTTCCCTTCCTTTTTGCTAGTTAAATTTGGTTAAAGAAGTAACTTTTGTTAAACTATAGCTTGATTAGCAATATCAGTTTAAAATCTGTTTCCTGGGAAAGGAAAAAAAAGAGGATCAGTTAGATAAAAATTGCAGTATCAGGTTACTGCAAACAACAGCAACTTAGCTTTATTATTAGCAAGCCTACTTTTAATTTTATTTGTTGATGACCAATCTTAGAGATAATTATATGGAATATGCAGAAGATGTGTAATTCCTCCTCAATGGACTTTATAATCTCAATGAAACAGACAATGGAGCTAAGTTTTCTAATGGAGTAACTGAAAATCCCCAAATTAGTATGTCTGATACAATCAGCTAAACACTAATGCCACTCTAATGCATCTAATATAAGTTGGTGGAGCATGCAGAAGGAAGGTTCTCTCAGAAGGAAGAGGCAATACAGAAGAAAATATTCCCAGTGATTTATTTTACAAACAACCAATTTTGCCAAAAAACAGACAAGATACAGACAACCTGTGAGACAAGAGGTCTGCCAAGTAGGAAAAATTAGAGGGAAATAATATGAGAAATTTAGTTGGTAATGTATTTTAAGGTGCTTTTCAATGTAAGCAACCAAATGGTGATGGGTAAGGCTGTGGCAAGACGTTAATAGAAGAAAGTGGAATGACAATGGATTTAGACATATGTTAAAGTGCTAACCTGGATTTGAGTTCTAGCTCTACCGCAAAATTTCTAACAGCCTTGAGCCACTCCCCATCTCCCCATGCCTTACTCTAGAAATAAAGGCAGTTGTTCTTCTTCCCTCCCCGCAAGGTCTCATTGAAAACTAATGCTTTATTTTGTTGTTTTCCTTTTAGATTCTTGAACTTTCTGGTAAGATACAACTAAAGTCAGAAAATCTAGGGAACAATTTCACAAGTGCAGCCAGTCTCAATTTCCCTCAGAATTTTATCATTCAGGAAAGAAAAAAAAAAAAGGGGGGGGGGGGAAATTCTAGTAAATTCTAGAGAGTTTAGATGACAGTCAAAATACAGTAAATGAACAACTAGAAGCAGGGCACTTTCCTCAAGAGCAGGTGGTGGTGTTCCTCTATGTCCAAGAGCATTATCATCAGGAAGTATCGCATACCCTAGAGTTGCATAATACCTTTATGAATTCAGGCACCCTCCTCTATGCTCCTTATTACAAATTGCTAAAAACCACGAGTCATTCCCTCATCAATATTCATTTGTCAAGCACAGCGTCATATTTACTTCATTATATCTAGTAACTAAAGATCTAAATGATCAATAGATGAGAAAGAGGTATGGTAAGTTGATAAACTTGGACCTATCCTGTTCATAAGCACATCACCAGGCTGGCAGGCTACATTTGATACATGCCTCTTATCGTAGGTCCTTATGTTTATTTATCATGAGGCTAATTCAGCACACATTCAAATTAATAAGCACAATTTTGTCAAGGTCAGTATCTTTCAGACTATTGCCTAAATGCTCAACTTTTTGTCACTGTTTTCCCTATTAAAATCAGAGTTTAAATTGAAGCTCAGCATTTCAGAAACTTGAGTCATGACCAATTTTGTTCCCCTCAAGGGTGGATCATCCACTTTTCCCGTTGGCTAGCACTGACTCATTCTGTACTTCTGTTGTTCCTATTTTTTTTTCCCCTCCTTAAAAACATTAGCTGAATGTGAATACTGTTTAAGTGGAGGTTTTTAACTCCAAGAACGTCCTCATGAAGCTACACATACCATTTTTATGTGGAGGGTTTTTTGCTTTTGCTTTAATTTATTGTACTAGTTTTTATGGTTTAAATATAAGCCACTAAGTACTCCAAGCTTTTTTGTTTCTACAGCGCATTTCTACAGTAGCGTCTAACTTACTAACTCCTCTGGTCGCAAACACAATAAAGGTTTTGCCTCACAAAGACAAAATTTGGTCCGGTGTTTCTTGGCCATCTTAGATTTGTTACAATCACTTGCAGTACCCTTTCCTCTGCTGCGTAAACACACTTCCTAGGGTCCAAATAACTTACATCAGTATTGGTAATTTTTTAATTAGCCATAGTCAGTTCCCTGTCACTGAAATATTTGTGTTTCATGTTTTAAAGTGCTTTGCAACATAGGTATCGGTTTCTCAGTACAGTACGGAAAGTTCAGTACAAGTACTAAGTTCAGTCAAAGCATTTGAGCTTGGGTTTATTTGATTTGTTACCCAATTGATACCTAGGTAATATAAATCCTTTCAAAGCAGATATGATAACTTGCAGTATAAATTACTTTCACAGCTAGCGCAAGGTTATTCATTCTCATTTTGTTTAGCTTCTGGGATCTCAGGCAAACATATTGTTAGCATCATTTAATTAGTGATTCTGTGATACTAAAACTCACATACTTCAGTACTATAGTGTATTGTGAATCTTTATAGAACTGATAACTAATTAGAATTTATCTAAGGGGGCTGGAAATAATTTTTTCCAGAAATAATAGGGCTTGCATTTTTTGTTTGTTTGGGGTTTTGTTTTGTTTTTTAACAATTCGATGAAGGAAAACCAAAGGAAAATCAAACAAAAAGGGTGACAAAACATTATCCAGTGCAGTATACAATCAATATGAGCAGTTAAGGGGGCAAGATTTTAACCAGAAGCAGTAAAAAGTGGAGAACAATTTATTTAACACTGCAGAAGAGACAAATCTCAGCAATAATCACGTCAACTTTAATGCAAAAAAATCCTCATGCAGTAGCTATTGTACCATAAAGAACTCCAGTGAAAGGCTACTGTAGCTTTTTTTTTAATTAGAAGTAAAATTCAAAAATCATTTTGTACCTCATATTACACACAAAGTAGAATCCTGTTATTCCCCCCCTCTTCCCCCCCCCCCGAAATAATGGATGTATGGAAAGAAATTAAGAAACTGTCTATTGAAGAGCATACATCTATAGAAGTAGGATACGCATACCACATGCCAGACACTCAGCTACCAGAAAGCAGTGCAGATCCATGGAAGACAGCTCAACTATGTTTACATCAGTGGAAAAATCAGCACTAAAATATTAATTTTTAAAGGTTGCACTGGAAATAGAGAGAAAATTCCCAGCTAACAACTATTCTTTCTGCAAAAATAAATCTATTTTCTCTCATTTCCCCACCTTAATATAAACAGTTGGCTGAACAGAGTTCATAAGATACCGAGTAGTATCCTCCCTGAATGTATGGTAGCATGCAGAAAAGAGGGCCCCCACTCTTTGTGCAACAGAGTACTAACTGATAAGGAATTTTCTAACCACCACTCCCCAAATAAAACCCAACCAAACCATGGAAAAATATCCTTTCCACTGCTGGCAAGCCAAAAAAAATACTCTAGCTTTCGTGAAAAACATTGTTCTCAGAAACTCTTTAGAGAAAATTAAAATCTACACTTTGTAAAATTTACTCTCCATTTTGTACAGAAGCAGCTTCTCTCCACCATCCCATTTTCTGCTTCTACTCACAGGTCCACCTGGAATTAATAAATGTTACCTACCAAAGTTGTGCCTTTATTTGACTTCAGCTATTCTGAGCAAGAGACATGGCATTCCAAATTTTAATAAATTGTTTGTCAGATCAAAGTTCCATCCAAAAATTTTACAAAATGTGCTGCAAATCTCCTGTCTTTGGAAGGTCTCAGTAGGTTCTGCAGCATGCTTCTGGCAATGATTTTTTTCTTTTTTTTACCCACATAGTTTAGTTCACAAAGTGTATTTTGGGTCAAAACTTTTTAAAGAGATTCATTGAATAGAATCTTTATTTCTAGACATCTCCCCAAATCTCTACCTCCTGACTTACTTCAGATAAACTAGCTTAGCATTTGTCTGTGACCTCTCCGAGCTTTCCTGCAAGTTGCCTACCTAAGAGGTAGAGAGGTGTCAAAAAATAGCGACATCCCACTGGTGATGCTAAGCCTCCCACTTTATAGCTGACTGTCTCTGCAGTATCTGCTCCTGTTCAAAACCAAAAACTTTCCTTCTTGCTCATATGTTGTTTGATCACTTCTACTTGGGGCACACACATTATTCCAGTGAAGATATCAAGGCATTAGAGGAGCAATTGCCTAAATATTATTCAGGCAGTAGAAATCTAAAATGTAGAACCCAGAGCAATATAATAACTTACTGCTGGAGCATGGTGAAAAGGGCAGATACCTTGAGGACAGGGACACAAAGTGGAAGAGAATGTACAGTTACTTGTAAACACAGTGAAATATGCAGTCCAAAAGAATAAATAAATGTCAGATTTATAGCGGCCTGAACTTATTACTCCATGTTCTTGAAATAGGTAAAGCTAGAAGGCATATGCTAATAGTGCAGTGAGAATCACGTGCTAAGGCTAGAATGCGTCACTGCTATCAAACAGTATCAACTACTTAGACTTAAGTGTGTAGTCCTGCAAGCGCTGGCACGAAAAATTCTACTTTTCAATAATTTGTGTATTGCCACTAACTGTCTTTTCAAAATTAAATTGTTCTAGTGCTGTAGTGGGAGTGCACTCAAAGAGTCCACACGTTGTGAAAATCCCAGTCATGGCAGGTTTGATCACATGTTAAGGTTTGTCAGTCAGCATTTTTCATACTTCATTGTTTTACGTAGCAAAGGTATTGAAAAAAAAATAAAATTGAATATTATCAGTCCACATCTTATAGGTCATTTTCCTAGTCATAAAGTTGATTTTTTCCCAGAATTATTTTTATGCTAATCATGATACATATCATCTTGAATCTCTTATTCTAAAAGCACTGAATAATTTTTTTTTAAAAATCGGTAATTACAAATTTAGAGATCTATAAGCAATTAATTGCAATTACAATTTAGGATTGAAGACTCCCAAGCAGAAGTTATAAAAGTCACTGAACATACTCATTTTCATCAGATCGTATTTCCACTTATAGTATGTCAGCTTGGTGACAGCTACCGTCACTCCAATCCTGCCTACACTTGATATGAAAAGGAAGTAGCAGAAATTAGGTTTTCTAACTTAAAGTTACCCCACCCTCTGAATATTCATATTATTTCTAAAATTTGTCATTTTTCTAAAAGGTGTTATAATTGATTCTGCTCCTGCCATATTTATCACAACACAGCAGATTCCAGAGGAAGAATTTTTAATAGCTATCAAGAAATCATATTTTCATTGCCTATTCTATAGTCCAAGTAGACTTTGATTTATGGCTGACAAGTTGATGTGAAAAAAGACTAAGGAATAGAACTGCTAGCTCCCCTCTTCCTGTCCAGTGTCAGAGCAATTAAGCAAGCCTAATTCACCACAGTATAATCAATTAAAGATCTTTTAATTACTCAGATCTCCTATTTACAACCCCAATGCCATAAATTGAAAAAAAAAAAAAAAAAGGGGGGGGGAGGGGTAACCTTTCAACAGATGAAAATTAATCTTTCTTAAAAACCAAAAGCGTTTATTTTTCTCAGCATCTTAAAACAAACAGTGGTTAAAATATGCCAAAGTCTCAAAATTCTAATCTTTGGAGGATACAGTAATCTACAATAATAAAAGTTGCACATTTGTAAAGATGACAAAAAATGGTAATACCCAAACTAGAAGCATACAAAAACATGGACCTGCAAACATAGAGATCATTGTTTAAGTGTTTGGCTCAATCCTTTTAGGTTGATCAACAGTAGATTCATTAAAAACTAAAGATTTGTTTCTAATGAAGCTTTCTAAAGAAATCATTATAGTACCATTTAAAACATAAAAGTCATTTAGGGGAATTGCTCTGTATTGCCTTTGGTATTTAAAATTATTCAGTTTTTATATCCAAGTGATTTATAGCTTTTATTAACATAGGGGAAGAGAGGCCATAAATCTAGGTACTAGTAAGCTTTTCCTTCTTCCTCTTTGATTGCCATTTCCTGGTTAGAGCTTCATTACTTTAGCAAAGAAAAACAATTTTTGTGAAAATAATGTCAAACTATTTACAATAATAAATAGACTTTAAATTTTTTCTTGTTAATATGTCTTTATTTACCCTATAAAAATAATGGCACTGTGCATACAGTCTGATATATTTTACATAAATCAGACTACTGAAGGTTTCTCTTGATACTTAAATGGAACATAATAGCTTTCTAGTTAACCTTCCCAGTCTCCAATAGAAGTAATTTTCATGATTGAATAACCAAATGGAAACAATTTCAGTATTTACTATCATGAAAATTTTACATACATCAATGTTGATGTTTTACAAAAAGAAGCTTGAATAAGTAAATGTAATTTACCTGCATTAAGTTTTCTTTTTTCCTTGAATACAAATTTGGTCTTTATTAAAAACCTGTCATTTCTATTGGGATGAATAGCACTTTGCTTTTGATTTTAATTTTTGCAGTATCTTCCTGAAAGTTCTTTAATCCCGTATAAGATTTAGTTACATGTTATTAGCAGATAATTTTGCACTGTGTTTTGATGCACCTTAAAACTCTAACTTATATTTATTAGTTTGATTGTATCTGAGATGGTGACATTTTTATTAAGTTTGCAGTTAGTGCAATAAATTATATAGGCTACTGGAGTTTATTTGGTACTCTGCACTTTCTCCGACTGTTCTATTTGCTTTTCAGCCCTTATTTTTTACCCTTCACATCTAACTTTTCTGTGAGTCTCTTGGTGTTTTTCATGCTTTTACTCCTGCTACCATGACCTCTACTGGTATTTGCCTTGTATTGCATCACACATTTAGTTTACTGAATCAACTGACATTGTACAGGACGTGGCAATAACTTACATATTAGTCTGCTGTTATTGAGATTCTTTGTGCTAAAGGCTCCCCACACCAAACGTCCCTTTTACTCGAATTTTCATTCGTGTGGTGGCAAAACTGACGGCACCTCTCTATTCTTTTTGAGGATTCTGTATTACCTGTCCCTCACCTAATTCTTAAGGCATTTTAACCATACATGCACTACACATTAATAACAACGAATCTTTCCATACATATCATTCTCACTCTTTTTACACTGGTCTGAGATGAAATTCCGATTTTGGCTTTCTAGTAGTTTTCTGAGGAACTACTGAATATGTGCTGATCTCTCACTTTGTACTGCTCAGACTTGCTAAGCAAACACTAATGCTTCATATCCAGTGAAAGCTCACAGCTTTGCCATACTAGGGAGTAGGTAACCCTTGACGGTGTTTCATCAGTGGTGAAGAAAACCACAGACAAAAAAAAAAGCTCCTTTATAAAACAGAGAAAGAACAGAATAGATAGAGATGCTGCATGACCTTGAAGAAAAGCCAAAAAATTAGAGATGTAGGTTCTAAGACCTTGCCAGAAAGTAACTTGAAATCAAAAAACCAACCCTGTTGTTGATTCCTGTTTTTAAGAAGGCAACAACTGAATGATGTTCCTTTAAATTGTCTATATGCCAGATCAATCATCTATTTACCCAGTCTTAAATATTGCTACTTAAGCAAGAAGTTTTTTCAACCTAACTGACAAGAAAAGAAACTGAGGATGTACAGGAAGGTAGATGGCAGATACAGAAGAAAACAGAATGGCTAGGTTAGGGACAAAAGCGATTCATTGCAGAAAAGTAAGATAATGGGATAGCACCACAGATATACATACAGACATAATATTCCCCCAAATCAATTGACATTGCCTAACTGTCTCATTAAAGGCACAGGAAACTCATGCAACACCTTTCTGAAAATGCAGTGCTAATTATGTAATTCTGAGGTATTGTTCTATTTGCTTATTTAAAATTATAAAATCTACTAGTACAAAAAAACCTAGTCTATCAAAAAGCTATTGAATCATATTTCAGGAACACTAGGTTCTGTTCTATTACTCTTGCTTTAGATGAGCCATTTCCTTTCTTGATTCTGTTCTTTACCTTGTTTCAAACCTGCCCTTGTGATTTCCACTCGTCTGCTTTTCACCTGAATTGCAAATTTTTGGCAGAACTGTGTCTTCCTTGTGGCTATACCTCATCCTGAAACACACTAAAATTTTCCTTAAGGAAAATCTGGGAGAGCTAAATACTGACTTTTTAAAAATCAAAATGAAGCTTTGTTGAAAGACTACCAATTAGCTCCATCCACAAGTTGTAGTTATCCATCTACATGCAGTTCTCCCTTTGCCCACAGATTTTCTATAGAATCTCTTAAAACTCACTTCATGCAGACTGTTTCTAAAATAGATGATAGTGATATTGCCTTTTATTATTTAAGCTCGATCCCGGTGTCAGATCTGCCTTGCCACTAGTTGATTCCTCAGTATCTTCTCCAGTTTGATTTGGCAGTATTTGAGGCAATATAAAATAGTAATAATAATCAGCAGTTTGAAAATCAAACACGTCAAGTCTAAAGGAAGATATTAACAACCATTTACTACAGGAAGAAAAATATAATCTCCTTTGAAGGAATGGTTTAACAATACTCTAAGAGTAGTATGTAAAGAATAAGCATTGTTTAAGTGCTTAGGTCACAAAGCCAATTTTGCCTTCTTAATATAAATGATACCCACATCTGGAAAAATTGCTGCGTGACACAACAGGCTTTGACATGCAAGCTTTCTGTCAGTGGAAATTAAAATAGAGATCTCAGTTACCATGTAACAAGGTAACACTAGAACTCACACAAATGGAATTAACCCAACAATAACCACAGTAAAAATATAAACATTTTTAAGCATTCAGAAAGCTACTTGAAAAAAAAAAAAAAATAATCACAATTGCTGGCTTTGGATCCTGCCTTAGATTAGCCTTTTTTTCTTGCTTGAATTGCAACTGTAGAATTTTCTACTCTGTTCTGCCATGTACACACACACATCTGCTGTGTGTCTGCTAACATATGGTGTTTCACTAATTAATTGCTAGCTATCAGCCAGGCTCCTACTGCTCATATCAAATGTGAGTACCCTCCAGAATGTTTCACAATAATGATCATTTCACAGATTCACTGCAGTAGCCACTGTATGGTCAGAAAGCAGTTTTCCATGAGAGAAATGCAGTAAGTATGTAATCATTTAAAATCTGCGTCTCTTGTTTTAATATTCAGGTTCACTGTTACTTAACAGGAAAATATCAGAATAACTGCATGCTAATAAATACCTGCAAATGGAAAAGTTGTAGTAGTTCAGCAACCAAGTTCCTCTGATGAAAGCAAAAGTATGGACAACGCTGGGACAAATCAAGTCCAATACACCTTTAAGACAGCTTTTTAAAAGGGATACTGCTTAGTGCTTGGATTTATTTTTTTTTTTCCTTAGTAAATAAGCTACTGAAATGCCCATATTTTACTTATCATTAGACATAAAAGTTATTTCTGCATAAGCTTTTAGGTATTGTACAATGTCAAGTAGCTCTTCCAGTTCCCAATGTGAAGTAGATTTTGTGATGACAGAGTAACTCCCTTCAGCTGTTGGTCACCCTCTACTAGTAGGTTCATCTTACTGAGCAGCAGTTCCAGAGTTACTTGTTAAGTGACACAGCTGTGAAGTCACGCGACAGAGCACTAATGTTATACCCCAGTCAAATGTGACATTAGTGTACTGGAGGAAGCATGACCCTCTTTATACTTTCTCAACCATGCATTTTTTAAATCAAGGCACAGGTCCAACAGGAACAGCCTAAAACACTAGCGAGGGGAAAAAGCAGTTGTGGACTCCGTTCACTAGAATCAAAAGTGAAGGTTCTGTTTCCTGATGTATTTTTTGGAGAACATCTCATATGTGACTCTTGCTTATGTATTTAAGTGTTCATGGCACTTTGGAGTAATTTAACTTCCTCTGAATTGATCTTATAGGTGATACTGTGCCTGTACTAGTAACCTAAGAAAGGGCTCGGGCACATGTCCAGGTATCCAACATGCCCATGCACATGCCCACGGATCTACATGTGGCCAGCTATCTCATTATATTCAGGTTTGTTTCAACATGGGACATCAAGTAAACCTACAGACTGATCAAGATTTAAATTAACTTGGCATATAAGATTTTGCAGCTCAGTGATGTATAGGAGGATCTGTTTGAAACTGAGCAGGCAGTGCAGGGTGTCCTGGTTTGAGATAAAACAGAACTGATTTTCTGTTCAGTAACTTTACTTTTTAGCTAAGCCTCTTCTAACTAACTGAACTCTAAAATGAACGGGGAATTTTTAAGACTGTCATCCGCTCTCAAGAGTGATCAGACCTATGTATATAGTTGATGCCAAGGGATGGTATGCAGAGAGGCTCCTGCTTATACTTATCGCTGTAACACCCAAGGCCAGCTAGCTTTGTTATTTGCCCCATTGGAGGGTCGGCATGGAAAAGCATAGAAGGGTGCCACCCGCGGGGAGGAGCGGACAGGACAGGTGACCCAAAGCTGACCAACAGGGCATTCTATCCCATATGCCTCATGCTCAGTATAAAAGCTGAGGGATCAAAGGGTCAGCCCTCTTTCTTCAATGGCCGGTGTCTGAGGAGGACAGTTCTGTTCATCTGCCTTTGATCCTGATCCACGCATTCCTGAATCCAGATCCGGAATCCAGTTCTCTTCCGTCACTGAGTCCAGTCTGGGACCTTCCCCATGCCAGCCGGTCACGTGATTGTCATCCTGTGAGCTTGCTATTGTTTTGTATATGTTGTATATATTTCATGATTTTCTTTTCTTATTATTTTATTCATTTGTTAATATTTTTGTTAAAGTAGTTTAGTTTTTTTTCCTAAATTTATGTCAGTTCTGGTTTACCTCAAACCAGGACACAGGGTTAATCTTCACATATGCAAACATTTCAGACAATTGACAAAGTAGTCACTGACAAATTGAAAAAGAAAACAAAATACCACCTTGATAAGGGTTATCAGAAGTCAGTCAAGAAATATATGGTACTAAAGTCTGTCAAGCCATTTTTCTATCTAATGCTATAAATTGGTATGAAATGCAAGAAACAATTCAGAAGTACTTCAAAGGAAAACACATACAGAGTTTTAATGAGAAAAAGAAACAAACAAAAAACAAAAAAACCCACCCAACTTGAAAGACTGTTCCTGCTCACATACTGCATCAACTCTTTGCAGTGGCCAGCAGTAGGAAGTGTGGTATCCCAGACTTGAAAGACAATGAACAGTAAGAAGTCATGACCACAGTACTGACACATTATGGAACTGCAAACTTATGTCTTGGGGTAATTCAACCCAAAAACAACATCTGCAGCTGCTGACACTGGCATTTTAAGAGGTAATTATCCATGGACTTCAGAGCCCAGAACTGCATGAAACTTGCCAGTCACAAGGCCAAAACAGGATGACTTTCCAAAAGTGAGAATGAATTCCAAGATTAAACCTCCAAAATTGAAGTATTTTTGTCCCTAGGAAAATGTCATACTTTTCATGAGACAAACTATCCAATTCTACTGTCAGCTTCTCAACATCTCACTGATATGGTCATAGGATAAAGTTAAATGATGAAAAAGACTTGGCGCTACTTTTTATATTAAAATATTTTTCATAGTGCAAGGGTCTTTGTGTCTGTATCTCATTGTGAGAAATTCCAGCTAAATATAAACTTTACCTACTTGCAATTGAAGGTTTTATTAATAGAAGCATTAACATGACTTCAACTGTAGCATCAAGGTTATAATTATGAATATTTTATGACTAAACAGTTTTCAGAGGGATAATAAGATAACCAAAACTATTATTTAATGAAAAGCAGTGAATTACTGACAAGTAGGAGAACAGCCTTTAGAATTTAATACAGTTACTGAATATAATTAATAAGTCACAATAGTCTCAAAGAAGCTTTGAGATTTGTATTGTTTCCCTTTAAATGATGTAAATCCTTTGGCAGCTAAAACAGAATATGCAGATAAGTGTGACACAAAGACCCATCACCTTAAGAAAAGGCTTAAGGATTGAATGGAGGGGTTGCTTAGACTATAAGAAGGTGAGCACGCTCTTTTCCAAAGATAGTATTTACTTTGAGTCCAACTACATCAAGACAGTATGTTAGGGAGCTTGAAGAAAAAGAAGAAAAAAGAGAAACACCAGTCTATGAACTAAAGCCAGTTCACTGTGGTAAAAGAAGTGATTATGTAAGGAAAAACCAGTCATGCCCACAATCAGAAGTGCAAGTTCAGGCAAAACAGCAAGTATCAATCTCACATTGAGAAACCTGGTCTACTGGGGGCTCATGGGGTCCATCCGTCAGAGAAGGGGAAGAGCATCTTTGTTCAGAGGTTTGCCAAGCTGGTGAAGAGGGCTTTAAACTAGAGTTGCTGGGGCAGGGGAACCTCAGTCCATCCCACTCCCACCAGTTTGATGCCAGTGCCAGTAGTAGATGCCCAGAGCCTGGAGAAGGATCACAGGTTAGCAGGACAGCACCTGAAGTACAGCAGAAAGGAATTCCAGAGACACTCCAGCCGGTAAGTCAGCTTCATCGGGGCCCAACTTAAATGCCCCTGTGAAAACGCAGGTAGGATGGGCAATAAACAAGAGGAGTTAAGAGATATGTGCACGCCTGCAGGGCTGTGATCTTACTGGCATCACGGAGATGTGGCGGGGTGGCTCCTATGACTGGAGCCTTGGAATGGAAGGAGGCAGGCGGGGGAGACAAGGAGGGGGTGTTGCCCTCTATGTCAGTGACCAGCTGGAATGCATGGAGCTCCACCTGGCGATGAATGAGGAGCCCACCAAGAGCTTATGGGTCAAGATTACAGGGAGGGCAGGGACAGGTAACATTACAGAGAGGGTCTGCTACAGGCCGCCTGACCAGGAGGAGCAAGCGGATGAGGTCCTCTGTAGAGAGACAGGAGCAGCCTCACGTGCACAA
>NW_009647223.1:1148052-1152844 GCF_000708025.1 Charadrius vociferus | reverse complement strand
GGTTGGATGGGGCTTGGAGCAACCTGGTCTAGTGGAAGTTGTCCCTGCCCATGGCAGGGGGGAGTGGAACTCGGTGATCTTTAAGGTCCCTTCCAACCTAAACCATTCTATGACTAAGGCTGGGGTTTTCAGAGAAGCATTGGGGTCATACAGTTCAATGCAAACTGCCATTGTAAAACCCTTTAGGTTGATCCCTTGAACCTCACTGGTCTTCAGATTTTGACATTGATATCCTGAATAATCTGGCTGTTTGATCTTAATCTGAGTTTGAGGATTAACACTTACACCCATCTTCCCAAACATTCAAATTGTTCAAGACATACTAGGATTCATTAATACTACAGGACAATATGTGAATTCAACCTCACCAGTGTTAGAAAGAAACTTCTCAAACACTGTGTATGAAGCCTGTTTCCTAGGACTCCTAGGCAGCCATCTCTAAAAAAACCTGTTTGATTTTGAAAACTTAATGTTTGTTCCAGTTTTCTAGCCCCACTTACTGACAATCCCATGAAAAAGTTCTACCTAAATAAAATCCTTTCTAGCTTTTGACAAAGAAGTGTGCTACGTTTTATTTAGGTAGCTAATCTGGAACAGATGAGATAATAAGATGAAAATAGATTGGTACTCTGTTTCAATGACTGGCTTGTTAACCCTTGATAGTATGACCATGATAATATAGGAAAACATACATCTACCACTGACAAAAAGCACTGACTGCTATATGCAGAAATAATAAGAAACATTCAAGTACACTGCTTTGTTCTCATAGAGGGAATTACAACAGAAAAGCAGGGTTTTTTCTTTAATTATTCATGTACTTAGTCCAACAGATACCCAGGTCCTTTGCTAATGGGGAAAAAATTTATAATGGGCTAATTTTGGAGAAATGCAGTACAAGTTGATTTTGTAGCAGCAGAAGCGGACTTCCTGTGTCTTTACAGAAGGATACCAATCTTGTCTAAAAATTAATGTACCAAGGAAAAAAAAGCTGTTTTTTTTTTCTTCTATTTCAAGTAACTGGTTTCATTGGAGACAGTGAACAGTAAGTGAAGAAAGCCATATCACTCCCCTTGCAGAATATCAGAGTTAAAACTAAGGCAATAAACTGCAGCTGAAGTTGCCTTGGGTTAAGGGGTTATTGAACAGAGAAGTAGACACTCAATTCCCTATTCCCATAACAATGACATGAAGAAGGGCTAGTGGAACAAGCTCACCCGACAACATCCCGAAGGACGTAGTCCTGCTAAAAGCGTAGCAAAATACTGAATTGTGAAGTATAGATACAGACCAGGAAATATCCTTTAATAGGTACCACAGCCATCTGCCTAGTTATGGTTCTTTTTAGCTTGACTGAGGATTTGTTTTGGTATCTTGGTTTATCTGAAGTCTATTGAGTTTCCACTTGGACAATATTAGCACCACTTTTGTTCTGGGCAAGCTGCCATTTGCATTTATACTATTAGCAATGCCTCCAGAGGCAATGTAAAGTAACCATTCACAGAGGAACAGTAATTCAGCCAGAAAGCTCCTCCTCACTCACCATTGATGCAGAAATGCATCTTCAATTCTCTCAAAAAAAAGTTTATCAACCTGATGGCTTTGGCATGCTGGCAGTTAGTAAATACAGTCTGTTTCAAACCAGGTAAGAGAAAGTTTCAGAGCCCCATTGACTTTGTAATAACAACTACCTTTCAAATCCATCTAGTCTACAGTAAAGCAATTCAACTATAATATCTCATCTAACTGAAACATGCTAAAAATGCAGCATAAGAAGAAAGACTGTCTGAATCGAATTCAACAGACCTGGTGCTAAATTCCTCAAAACCCTGAAATTTGATGAGAAACATGTCCTTACGCTCCTTCAGAAAAATCTAACTCATATAGCTGTACTTTCCTGCAAGAGCACAGAACGAACATGATTCTAACTCCTCACTAACTTTATAACCTAACTCTATACAGTCACATCAGCAAAATTACAGCACTTGTACCAGAGCCCCACAAATTGCCCTGCTAAAATATAAACAGCACGTTTTTCCAAGTTCTGGCTTTGAGAATCTCCCAAGAAGATGACTAAATCAGATCTATTTGTCCAAGATCAGCAGTATGACTGTGCTGCAATTACGGCGGCAGACAGATCAAGCCTAATATGTCCCATATTTAATGCAAAAAGGCACGATCTCTCTCCCTAAGAGCTATTGTGCTCCCAGTTTGAGCAAAGGCTCACAAACTGTAGTCCAAACATGTGTCCATGCTCAAAATACAGTGCAAATGAGTCTTCCCCAAAAGGGAAGGATAATCTTATTCCCTATACAGACAAAATGAAAAATATTACCTTAAGGCACAGATGGGTAACAATTCACTTCACAGGAAATGAGACAGAGCTCAATCTTGGAAGTCAGAAGACAGTCTTTGCAAGCAGTCCTCGTCGGTCCTTGGAAAAAAACAGACGTCCTCATGGTATTTCAGTTTCCTAATATATAAACTAGAAAAACCTCAATTCTGTCACAGGTATGGATTATCAGCCTTATGATACTAACATATCTGCAGGCTGCTGTGAAATCCCAAAATGGGAATTTCTCCGTAAGTGCAGGGTGTTGAATGGAATACTTTTTCTCCAGTTACATATGAATTCCATATGTATTAAAGCAAGTGCTTTAGTATCTTTTCCAATACTTATTAATGTTGATAGGTTTGTAGCAAAAGATTATGTTCATTAGCTTCTGGAAAGGAATTATACCTGCAAAACATTCATTCATATGCCCTCATTGAACAATGTATATATACTTTTTGGGACTAATTTGCCAAACAGATGTCCAACATTGGACATCTTTTTTTTGACTGAAAAATAACAAGACGATTTACATGCAGCTTTCTGAAAAACTATTTTTAGGAACTTACAGATAGAGGGAAGTGAAAGACCTGGATAAATCAGATTTTTTTTTTTTTTTGTTATTATAATCTCTGATACTTTCAGACTGTATTACGTTAATTAATTTAGAAATAAAATGATCACATTTAACAGGGCCTCTTTTCACTTGTTTAGACAGCTCAACTCCCCTCCAGGTAC
Organism: Charadrius vociferus; assembly: GCF_000708025.1. Lineage (NCBI taxonomy): Eukaryota > Metazoa > Chordata > Aves > Charadriiformes > Charadriidae > Charadrius > Charadrius vociferus. Next base: position 1,149,774 of record NW_009647223.1, on the reverse strand, counting down.
TACTATTAATCTGTTACTATGTTCAAGGGTTTGGTTTTTTTATAGCAGGCCATTTCCTCCAAGGAATCAATCACTATTTATCAGTATTCAAGAAAATAAGATCTTGCCAGACACCTGTGCACAATAAGTTCTGATCAAGATGTTATAAAATCCCTCTAGCAATCCTATTGAGGTCTACTAAGGGAACAATATGGATTCCATTAAAATAGCAATCTGTACTTCCAGTGCTACTGAGTACTTAGGTGAGCCAGCTCACCCAACTAAGAAAAAAAGCATGTAATTAGTAATGATTACAAAGCAGCAAAAGAATCTGGTAATAGCTGCAATATTTACATGCATATGCCACCTCTAATCCCTCATACATCCTATTCACCCCAATGAACATTATTAGAATGCAGACAAGCATACACATGAAAAAAAATTCTCTCTAAACCAGAAGAATATAGGTCTCTCTACAACACCATGGCTCATGACACTGTCAAAAGACACAAAAGCACGTATAGTTAGAGCACATCTCTGATGAGATAGGTTTTTGACGTTGAAGGTTTTTCTTCAACAGAGCAAGGTTTTTGGGTCAACAATGACTAAGTCCTTATAAAAATTAAAATAACATTATCAAGCATTTCAGCTTACTCAATAAAACATTGAAATAGCAAGGATTTTGCTCAAATTGCAAGAATGTCTGGCAGTTGTTGATTATTCTCACCCTTGCTATTTTGCGTGCATCAGCTACATTCCAAGTTTTCTTCTACTAGATTTTAGTTTAGAGCGCAGAAGCAGATGTACTTCAGCAGATCTAACCTTCATGAGGATTTTTGCAGGTCTTCAGGATCACACATGAAGGATTTCTGTACATACCCACTACCTGCATTATTATCACAGATTTCAGCAATTCTCAGCATATTTACATATGCAAATCAGCAAGTATAAGTGCAGCATTTTGATATAGCTCCATCAGAATGTACTTCAGTGTTTTTCTCAGTTAGGAAACCTGATAATATCTGGCCCCTAAGACACCTGATTTTGTTCTGAAACTTACTCTGTTATCCTAGCAATAAGCTATCTCAGTCTTCTGTTTTCAGAGGTTTTTCAGCTTAGGATGGAGTTGTTTCCCTGCTCGATTTGATACTTGAATCTCTGCCATATCCAAAAGCTCAACTTCTGTTTCTCAGGCAGCGCTGAGACTGTAATGGTAGTTATCCTGGGTAATTGTATGTAAAGTACACAGTTCTGAAGTTAAGAGACGTCTTACTGTCCTTGTGACCAAAAGTCTAAGACAGTTCATAAATAACAAAGAGCCATTCTTTAGTTATCTTCTAAATATAGCATTTTTCACCATATCATGCTGCCTCCTATCCATTCTTTATTAACATTTCAGAGTACTGGCATAACATAAGCAAAAAATGAAAAGTGCAAATATTTTAACTGCAGGTCAGCCAAGTGCTGCAACACACTTCCTGTGACAGTCAAAGTTTCTAATTTGTTGTCATACATTTCCAGAGCTCCACTGAAAGTCATCTAGGAGAGGGGCTCCAGATTTGAAAGCTCCAAGCCCAGAAGTTCATCAATATCTTCTGCAGCTGCAAAGGAAGCCTCCTCTGAATTTGCCGCAGTTGAACAGAACTTGCAGAAAATGAAAGCTGGAGTGTAATGTGATGATTAACTTCTTTGTACCTCATTCTTTCCTGGCAATCTTACTCTTACACTTCCAGTTTCAGCAGG
>NW_009647223.1:1138912-1148041 GCF_000708025.1 Charadrius vociferus | reverse complement strand
CAATGACAGATAACTTTCTTTAGTTTTTATCTGACGTTTACAGCTGCTGAATGGACACTGAATATTAGAAATCATACAGTGATAGGAAGAGAGCTCAGAAGACTGAAGTTGCATGGGAGATAGGGTAAAAAAAAAGCATGAACGCAGCATATGACAATTCAGAAAACATAGAAGGCAGGAAAAAAAAATTGAAGGAAATATGAAAGCTGGAAAGAAAAAACTATAAGACTCAGCTCATGTGAAGTTTGCTGATGACAGAAAACCCTGGGAAGCCAACAGTGCTAAAGTCATACTGCCTGGTTACGTTACTAGGGAACACAATTCATAGTTGAACACAAGCAATAGGAAGCTATTGTGGATGTGTTTCAAACAACCTCTCAAATTTATTTGGTTTTTTTAGGTTGTTGGCTTTCTACTGATCTCAGGCATTGGGGTCAATCAGATTCAGTTTAAAAAGATTTCATATTAAAGCACAGTAAAATTTGTTTCCAATCATAATTGCCAAGTAAGGTTCAGTACATGGATTTTCTGCACTTTTAAACAGAGTTGTGGCTTCTGGATCTAAGCGTATTGGGATATAGGTTCCACACCCACATCAAAAAAATACCATTTATTTTACTAGCCTAATATGCAGAACGCATTTTGTACAGTTCCAGTGAGCCTGCAGGGGAAGTGCAATAGCATAGCTCACAAACAGTGCGTATTTGTGACCAGTGAAGAACAGAGCAGAGGCTGTACATACCTAAGAGCAGCTGAGACTGCCTGCAGAAGAGAAGTGATCAAACATACACAGGGGGAGAGCTAAAAGCAAAAAGGCATTGCTAAAAAGCACAACACACTCTTGAAGGGTTGTTAATCCGAAAGGAACTCTGCTTCAAAACTATATTAGGCAAATCCAGACAAGCCATTAAAAGAGGGAGGGAAGAATAGAGCTCATCAGAAACATCATCCACGATACTACTATTTTACATAGATCAAATGATTAAAAATAGATCCATTTGCAACTTGAAGATTAAAGTGAAATAATTAATGACACTAAAATGGCTTGACTTTTTTTGCAAGTTTTTCCATTTTCTTAGTTTCGAAAAGACTCCTGTAACATTTGCCCAAAATATCACTACGTTTTTTCACCCTTTCTTCATGTCTTTGAATTTTACTTCCGTATCTACAGAAATAAGGAAGGATGCAAACTATTTTGTTTGAAAAATAAACAACCAAACATGTGACACATTTGTCATATCAAATGATGCAGGAATAACTTGACTTCTGTTCACAGCTTCATTTGGGGTATTACAACTTGATTAGTCCCTTTTAAGGACAGAAATTAATATCTCCTTGTAGGACAATATTAATTCCAATGAAAACCATAGAATGCTACTGTGCATAGAAAAGAGCCCAATGCTCATCTCGCTTTTTAATATTACCTCAGCTCTAACATAATGTGATTGTTGTCTCCATAGATAGATTCAAATATCTAATGATTTGATGAAAATTGACAAATATGACTAGATAAGACAACAGTTCAAGAACATGAGGGACTTGGTATCATTAGCCACTTTATCAAACAGCAGCAAGATACTTTTTTGGTAGTTTACTACTACCTAACAACATTCAGTTTTAACTAAAAGGTTATTCTCAATATTTGTATATTGAACTCTAGCTCCCACTTTTACCAGTTATGTGGGGAACAATGAATGAGAGAAGATTTAAGGCTGGATCTTAAACACTGCTGATACCTTCTGCAAGTCACCAAGCGGCAGAACTGGGTCAAAAGTTTTCATTTTTGTTTTTCTCAAGAAATTAAATACCATTCTAATCTGGAAAACAGTACAATCGTTCAAAGTAATAATATATTGAAAAATTAATTGAGAAGAAGGGAAGACTTGAGTTAGCAAACGTTCTTACATTTATCTTCAGGACCAAATTCACATGGGAGAAAAGTGACAGATTAGTTTCACATCATGAGCAATTTTTAAGCAGGCTACTACCTCCAGCTGCAATGACAGACTTCTACAAATTGCAAGATTCTTTTGCAGTTTTAACTAGTCTCCAGTTAGATTTCAGTTGTTCTGTAAAGGAAACCCAATCCATAGATTCCTCAATAAAAACACTATACAGCTCTATACCCACAGATCTATATGCTTTATCCTCTAGATTTCATACCCATCTTTCACTGGTTGCATTGAGAATTATCTTCATGATGAACGCAAGTATATGCATACTCTTCATCTGATTGCCATAAATTCTTTCTATTACAATTTTATTAAGCATTTTCACCTAATTAGCTAGGATTTCTAATTGAAGGTTAGGTGAGAAATAGGCATTTTTGTAAGTAGTGTCTACAGCCTATGCTTCTGCCTTAAAAAATGAAAGAAACAATACCCTTTTCCCTACCTAGCTTTATATGGTGAAATCCTCAGTTTCTCAAGCCTTCTGAGGAATCTGAGCCTAACTTTCATTGGAGGCTTGAATTACTGGCTTTTTCTACATAATGTCCCTTCATCTCTCTAGTTCCTCTTCTCTTCAAAAGACTAAGGGTCATACTTTCCACCAGCCAACTCCCATTTAATAATTAGTGATTCCTCTCCCTCCCTGCCCTCAGTGTCTCTGAGAAAAGAAAGACAACGAAACATGCAAAGTAACAGGAAACAATATATCAAGTTGATTCAAGAAGTACGTTCATTCTTCATTCCCATTCTGCCCAGCATTCCCATTCATCTCACCTTCACATTCTTAACTTCTTTGATACGCTAGTACAGAACACACCTGTTTTTGAAAGAACTTATTGCTATTTGTTCACTGACAGTATATAAACAACTTCTGCTGTATGACTCAAGGCTACCCTGCAGAAATAAGCATACTTCTATTTGTATGTGGGGGTTCTATTGATAGAGCTGAATTTTACTACTTCTATTTGCTCTCCTCATTCTTACTGTCTTGTCTTAGAATAAAAGAGTTCAAACTAAATCACCTATTGTAAAAAGAATTGGACCAAGTGTCTTGGAAGTAGGGGCTGCAAAATGTTTGGCACTGTATCAAGAGAGTTTCCCATCAAGAAAAAAAGATGCAACGTTTGTTTGTAACAAAAACCATAGTGAACACTGCCACAGTTGTCTGACACTAGCCTAAACTGAATTTATTCAATTCATCACCTAACTGTAACACCAGAGCAGTATAAAATGGACTTAGCATACTTGAATATGTCTAGGTTTGGGTTGGGGTATTTGGTGGTTGTTGGTGCTTTTTAAATGAGGAATTTTACATTTTTATTGGTAGACTGCTATGAAACCCAGATCATAATACACACATAGTTGTAAATTCTCCTTACAAAAACATTCTCTGCAAAACAGTTTGGGACAGAAGAGCGGATATTAGCATTGCATACAAAATTATTAGAGTCTTTCACAACTAGGTCACTTCTAAGTGAACCATGTGCAATATTCCAAGCCAGCACATTTTTTGGAATTTAAACTGCTGTCGTCTTATCTCAATAAGTATAAATTAAGGAAGACAAGCTGGCAGAGGTTGAGAACTTAATCATATTTTTTAGCTACTGTCAATTGCCAATAAAAACTCACAGCTGAAATCAAACTTTTAAAAGTTAAGCTTACAGCTGCTATGTCACTGGAGTGACCTGAATATGCCATCATGATCTTTCCTCATTCCAGGAGGCCAATAAATGTTATGCCAAAACAAGGAAGGAGACTGTCTTTTTTCACAGAGTAGTTCCCCATAATTAACTTCAGTGGACCCAGTGACACCAAAGGCTTGAATTAAGCTTTCAAAAGTGCCATCGCAGCAGCAACAGGGGTCAAGACTTCTTGGCTAGAAGCTCTGCCTGAAGACTAGAGGAGAGCCAAAGGAAAACGTGGCTGTGAATGAGCTTTCTAAAGTTGTTTTAAGAGACTTTTACCAATCTACAGAAAGATCTTCAATATACAGAAAGTGCTGTTTGGAATTATGACTTTATCCATGGCCATAGTTATGCTTCTAGTTCCAGTAGTTTGGTCATTCTATGCAATTCATACCATTCTATTAATGGGGTCAAGTTTGAAAAGACCTAAACATAGCATGTATAATGCTCAATTAGCATTTTATATGAAGTAACTGAGAGGGTAAAAAAAGACAAGTCTGCAGAAAGGAGAGCAAACCTCTCTCCTCTACTCTGGTGAGACCTCACCTGGAGTACTGCATCCAGGTCTGGAGCCCCCAACACGGGAAAGACATGGACCTGCTGGAGTGGGGCCAGAGGAGGCCACAAAGATGATCAGAGGGCTGGAGCACCTCTCCTATGAAGACAGGCTGAGAGAGTTGGGGTTGTTCAGCCTGGAGAAGAGAAGGCTCCGGGGAGACCTTCCAGTATGTAAAGGGGGCCTAGAGGAGAGATGGGGAAGGACTTTTTACAAGGGCACGTAGTGATAGGATGAGGGGTAATGGCTTCAAACCAGAAGAAGGTAGATTCAGATTAGATATTAGGAAGAAGTTTTTCACTGTGAGGGTGGCGAGGCACTGGCACAGGTTGCCCAGAAAAGTTGTGGAAGCTCCATCCCTGGAGGTGTTCAAGGCCAGGCTGGATGGGGCTTGGAGCAACCTGGTCTAGTGGATGGTGTCCCTGCCCATGGCAGAGGGATTGGAACTCAATGATCTTCAAGGCCCCTTCCAACGTACACCATTCTGTGATTCTATGAAACAGATTGGAGAAGCTGGCTCTTATAACTGTTTCTAATACGATTCTTCAACTAGAAGTAATGATTTATGCAGGTAGCTTCTATGTTTATACATTTAGGAATAAAACTTTTGAAAGATCAGTCAGAGACACATACCACTGTCTAAGTGGCTTTCCTTTCTCCAGAAGAAGCAGCTTTAATTACAATATCTTCCTCAGTTGTGTAAGCGAGTAAGATGGAACACCACGTGGTTAGCTGCTCCCTTCTTTCTCACATTCACAATCTAGGGGAAGTATCCCAAAGCATCCTTATACTTTCTTATGTCAGAAGCTGCAATTCTACCTTCCCTATAACTGCAGATGTTTCTTTTTCCCCTCTGCCCCTTACTTGTGACACCATTTTAAGTTCAGTGTGAAATCTAGCTACGATATTGCCAGTCCCAGTTAGGTCAGTCATTCACTCTCCACAGGATATCAGATCCTGTATTTTGTCTTCAAGGATCATTTTCCCTCAACAACTATCAAAACTTGGACTCAAAGTTTGTCCTTAAACACACATTCATTGTCTGTCAGAAAGAAAGAGGAAAGTTCTCCTTGTTTTCCCTTCTGCACCATTTCACATTCTGTACAAGAAAATCTGGAATAAAATCCTTTAAAAACCCTGTTATTTTGGCATGGATCAGAATGCTAGGAATTTTAAGTGTTTGAGGAACCTGTTAGATAAATTCAAATTCGGTTTGAATTCACCGTAAGCTCCATACTGTCTGTTTGAAGTCACATACACTCAGTAAAGAGCATCCCAAACCACCTGCAAAATCAAGGTCAAGCTCTGGCAGCAACAGAGCAAAGCAATACAAACAATCACACCTCTTTCAGGTGACAGCCTGCCAAATCCTATTTATTCATATGGCCTTGGAATCTACTAGATTTATGAGCATCAAGGTTGTCTCAGCACAAAGAGATCGGAGTAGAACCAGAAAGAAGAGTATTAGAGTTACTTTTTCAAGGTTATTACAACCAGTACTTAACTAACAGGCTTCACAAAATGAATGTTTCTGTCTGGCCAGTTGATATGTAAAGAACCAAACAGCCCTTTGTTAAACAATAGATAAACAACACCAAAAAAAAGGAGTTTAAGAAAGCTTAACATATTTCTTTGCACAGAATAGCTAACCTAATTGAAAAATAATTGCTTCATTTGCTTTTAAGAAACTATTGCTAATGGCTGATAGAGACAGCATCTTGGATTTAGTGTCATGTGACTGCCATGCCTAACAGTGGATTGAGTCTGAAACTAAGCCTCAGAAAAGGCAAAAGGCTGCATTATGGAAGTACATATTCACTTTTAAGGCAGCGTAATTACTTCCCATATCTGTTTGGAGCATACACGGCAAATTATGTGCTATTTGGCAACAAGAGCGTTAAGCCTTTTTGGGACTTCACGGAGGAAGCTTTGAGCAGATTTAGATCTCCAGAGCAGGGTGCACGCTTGTCAGCGGTACAGCACTAAGTGAAGCCTACGTGGGAGAGCGGGAATGATCTTTCTGCTAAGATCACCCAGCTGATTGCTGCTTCAGGAATGGTTGCTTTCCTCTCTGGCAGTTACCCTACTGATAACCAGTTAACTATTGTATTGTCATGAGAAATACTGATAGAGTTTCAAAAAAGTCCCAGTTTCTTTTCCAACTACAGTCTATTATGGTGTATAACACTTGATGTCCAGAATGTTTGCATGTTTTCCTTAAAACAGCAAATAAATTCCCTCCCTCCCATTTCCCTAGTGGCATGGGCCATGATAAGGTTTGGAAAAAGTACACTCTCTTGTTGGCATAACAAGTCCAATGAGATCACTTGAGTCAAGTTTAACACAGCATTTAATATGCAGATTAGATTTACTTAGCATTATTAAAATATCTAGAGTACACAGTCTGTGCCACAGTTAAGTCAGGAGGGATGTTTCCCCGATGACTTTGGCAGGGAACTGTTGATGAGCGTGGGGTGGTCTTTTTCATGTGGGGGGAGAGGGGAGTTATTATCTATAATCTGTGGCTAACCTGCTTTCAAGGACTGCAAATCTTACTGAACATATTCTTCACTGTTATCAGAACATAGGGTTATCGATCAGTAGATCCACCAAGAAATGGTTCTTGCCATTTAACTGTAGGCTTTCAGGTTTTCTGGCGTGTGCCACAGGATGTGAAATAAATCTTCTACAGAACCTTTTAAACTAGGCCTTTGTTGAATGCTTGCCTGTGTTAGCAGGATGCAGTGACTCAGACAGGGCCATCTTGTTTCATGTCTTCAACGGCTTTCCTGCAAAAATTATTCTAAAGGTAAAGTTAGTCTAGTAATTTTAAAGGATCCCCCGTTTCAATACGAAGACTAGAAGTGGTTAAAGAGCTTGTTGATTATTTCATGTGGTTCAAAGATCACTTTGAATGAATTTGCCAGAATATCTGGCATCTTTTTCCCCTCTTTTCTGCCCATTTATCCACTTTTGAACCTCTAGACACACTATGAAAACAGAAACACTACTTACTTATAGAGGCGAGTGAACAATATTTTTTTTAGTGATAGATGATGAGCGTTAGATATCTGTCTAAAGGAAAACCAAAATAAACAAAGACCCAGCAAGGAGCAGACCAATATGGATACATGAATATAACCAAGCAGCCCAACCAGCAAAGACAGAAAACACTGAAACAGCTAGTCCTATACCACCAGAGAATTATACTATCAGTGGGGGACACCCCCACAAAGATGACTACTAAAAGCATTCTCTCTTGGAAGGCCTCACAACTCCAAGAGCAGCATATATGCCAAATTATTGCATATATGCAAATCATGACTTAAAGAGCTACAGGAGGTGAAAGGGGGATGAAGTTGTATGAGTGAGGAATAAGCATGGGAAAATAGAGGGAAAAGGGAGCAAAAGCAGCTGAATCTACTCAGGTAAGCTGCTGGTTAGTACACTAGTCTGAACAGCCTCACATGCACAAGCCCTGGTCCTCATGGGGGACTTCAGCCACCCCGGTACCTGCTGCAGGGACAACACAGCAGGGCATAAGCAGTCTGAGAGGTTCCTGGAATGTGTCAATGATAACTTCCTTCTCCAAGTGACAGAAGAGCCAATGAGGAGAGGCGCTATGCTCGACCTTGTTCTCACCAACAAGGAAGGGCCGGTGGGGAATGTGAAGCTCAAGGGCAGGCTTGGCTGCTGTGACCATAAGATGGTGGAGTTCAAGATCCATAGGGCGGTGAGGAGGGTGCACAGCAAGCTCGTTACCCTAGAGACTTCAGAAGAGCAGACTTTGGCCTCTTCAGGGATCTGCTTGGTAGAGCACCATGGCATAAAGCCCTGGAGGGAAGAGGGGCCCAAGAAAACTGGTTAATATTTGAGGATCCCCTCCTTCAAGCACAGGACTGATGCATCCCAACACAGAGGAAGTCAGGCAAAAACGCCAGGAGGCCTGCATGGATGACCAAGGAGCTCCTCGACAAAATCCAACACAAAAAGGAAGCCTACAGAGGGTGGAAGCAAGGACAGGTAGCCCGGGAAGAACACAGAGAAATTGTCCGAGCAGCCAGGGATCAGGTTAGGAAACCTAAAGCCCTGATAAAATTAAATCTGGCCAGGGAGGTCAAGGGCAACAAGGAAAGCTTCTATGGGTACGTCAGTAGTAAAAGGAAGACTAAGGAAAATGTGGGCGCTCTCCAGAAGGAAACAGAAGACCTGGTTACCCATGATATGGAAAAGGCTGAGGTACTCAACGACTTTTTTGCCTCAGTCTTCACTGGAAGTGCTCTAGTCACAACGCCCAAGTCGTAGAAGGTAAAGGCAGGGACTGGGAGATGAAGAACTGCCCACTGTAGAAGAAGAACAGGTTCAAGACCATCTGAGGAACCTGAAGGTGCACAAGTCCGTGGGACCTGATGTCATGCATCCACGGATCCTGAGGGAACTGGCAGATGAAGTTGCTAAGCCACTAGCCATCACATTTGAGAAGTCGTGGCAGTCCGGTGAAGTTCCCACTGGCTATAAAAGGGGAAACATAATCCCCATTTCTAAAACGGGAAAAAAGGAAAACCCAGGGAAATACAGGCCAGTCAGTCTCACCTCTGTGCCCAGCAAGGTCATAGAGCAGATCCTCCTGGAAACTATGCTAAGGAACATGGCAAAATAAGGAGGTGATTGGTGACTGCCAATTTGCCCTTCACTAAGGATAAATCATGCCTGAGAAATTTGGTGGCCTTCTACAACAGGGTTACAGCGTTGTTGGATAAGAGAAGAGCAACTGAGCAATGACATGGCTACATATTTTGGTATTCACACTGAAATCATAGAATCGTAGAATTGCTGAGGTTGGAAGGGACCTTTAAGATCATCAAATCCAACCATCAACCTGCCCTGACAAAACCACCCCTAAACTATGTCCCTAAGTACCACATCTACCCTTTTTTTT
>NW_009647223.1:1135491-1137208 GCF_000708025.1 Charadrius vociferus | reverse complement strand
CAAACGTCAGAAAGTTTCTCCATTACTGCTTGAGTGAATGCTACCATGAAACAGCAGGCATAAGGAAGACCAAGTCAGCTTAATTGTCCTCACTAAATGAAGAGAAACTGAATAAGCCTTTCTGCTGTCCAAACCATTATATTTGTTCATCAGTCCTTTAAGATTTTAAGTTAACTATGTAAGGTACTGTAAAACAGGAAGTTATATAGGACAGGCAATTAACCTTCAGTAAAGATCTTTACATGGCCCGTTTTACAATTCCATCTTCATTTTGCCAAAGGTTAAATATGTAATTAGAAATTATTCCAGCTCTTTCTTAGTTCAGATCTAGGCAGGCTGACACAACTGAACAGATTGTTCTGTGTTCAGCCTATGCTGAATAGACTGTGCTTTGCTGGTAATATTGAATGATCATTGCTATAGAATGAGAAGACAAGTAAAAATAATTCCTCTTAGCACTGATACTGGTTGAATCCCTCAGACCTCATCAGATGCAAAATATTACTTCTTCAGTATTCCTGTGAAACCATCTGGACATCCTGTCACAATTGTACATTTTAGTTCAAAATATTTTGGATTCCCTTCCTCTCACAAAAGAAAACGCTCCAGACTGCCATCCCCATGCTTTGATGCACAAATGAAATTTAGTATATGATTGCCTAGAGCCACAGAAATAATATCCACATGGACTTTTCCTGTATACACAAGCATGGAGCTAGAGGTTGAAAGAGAGGAATCTTTTCTATTACATTGTGGTTATTGGTTTCCCTGTTCTGAATTTTAACAGCCCAGAAGACCTTTCTTTCCTCACATCAAATATAACACTTTAAATAAAAGTCTAGCAAATAAAAACAAAATGAAATGTCAGAGGTCTGATAACACTGAAATATTGCATTAGTGTTTTGTATTACAGCTATAGCACAATGAAGCTTCTCTGAACAGAAAAGGCACTTGGAGGCTGCAAGCAAACTTAGCCTCAGACAGTTTACAGAAAGATCACTTCTAACTTAAGAGAAGGTGCCATACAAATATTTAAATGAAGTATTTTCCTTGAAAATTAACAAAAGCTAAGACATATCAGTACAGGTCCTTCTAAGAAAAACTTAATTGTGATTATTCTAGTAGCTCTGCCAATCTGAGTTCAGTGTTGGCAAATAGTTCTGGAGCACACGGTGGGGTTGTGGGGTGGAAGAAGAGGGAGATAGATGTCACATCCTTTTCAAAAGAAACATTGTGAGTGTTCATTTAAAAAAGACAGATGTATCTGTCCTTTCATAAGACATATGTCGTACACAAGATGTGTCTTAATTTAATATACTGGAGAAAAAGATTAAAAAACAAACAAAACAAAAAAGGGAACCTCAATCGTCCCTGAAACAAAGATACATCGATTCAGTGCAGATCTGGCCACAGTAGAAAGGTAAGGCCATTTTAGGAAAAGAAAAAGCAGGCATAGGAAAACATTTTAGTTGACTTTCAAGTGGTTGCTTCGCTGCAGAATTCATAATCCCTTGGTAATCAAAAGCCAGCATGCTCTCTTGGCTAACTTGCTGGGGAACTGACATCACATCCTTAGTTCAGTAAGGCAGTGGAGAAGCAGGGTAGTGGGGAAATACAGGCCACCTGCGCTACTTCCAATAGTGGAAGTGATTACAAACCAAAGTCTTCAAATTCTTTCAATTTATTAGTATTAAACCAATTTTCATTTAAAGGAAGG
>NW_009647223.1:1131735-1135477 GCF_000708025.1 Charadrius vociferus | reverse complement strand
AATTTTTAGTAGCTGAAGTTTCACCCTACTTAGTGAGGGCTCAATTTCAGTTTTAGTGGAGATTCAGAGAGCCGTTATCTGAAATGTAATTAAAATCCCATCATAATCAATTCTGGACCCTCTGTAGGGAGTCACATCAGCATCTGTGGCAGTGCAGACTCCCTGGGCCACGTTGCAACGTCAGGGGAAGCCAACACTGAGTTCTTGTCTTGGTTACAAGTGCAGTGTGCTGGGACAATCCGGTACTTTCTTGTTCTGTTTACAAGTACAGTGAGTTGGGACAATTATGCATCCTCTAACCATACCTGAAGCTCATTCTGCCTGGATTGTAGCCCAGTCTGGAAGGTACCAGAATTACCAGACGAGAATTGTGACCAAACTGAAAAAGCACTGACCGAAGTCAATCATCTCATGATCCTATAAATAGGGATCCTAAGTGAGACCCTTTGAGCTCTCCGGGACTGCAGCATGTTGTGACCCAGTATCTCCCCCTGAATTGGGAAGTCTCTCAGGGTAGATTTCATGATGTTCCAAAGACAGTCCACTGACAGATGCCAACAAAGGAGAAGCATTCAAAAATCGACTGCTAACAAACACCAAAGAGGAAGAGTGAGTAATTCACTACAATTAGATTTTGAGGTTCCAAGATTGTTTGGGACCTATAATTTACTGCTATTTGCAGAAAGAGAAACATCCTGATTACATAGGTTAACCTCTCTATCTGTGTGTGCGTGCACTATTTTATTTAGGAAATTGTCCTAAGTCTTGTGTGAATCTTGCCATTCTCGAATCTTTAACTAAGTCACTGTGTTGAGTATAGGAAATTTTATTAAATCACTCCAATAACTGGCTGATGATTAAGTATTGTTAAAAATCATACAACCTAATCCTGTGTTAATAAATCTCAAATTGCTGCTACCTCAAAGTTGCATAGCATCCATAATCTTTCTCCACAAATTGGCACAGTTGGCAAGATCCTAAATCTCATTCACAACAGCGTCCCACGCACCATGGACTATTCAACTGCTTTTTCAGAGTACTTTTTAAACAAAAATATAAGCGTAACGCTTCCCAGGTAGATTATAAAAATATCAACAGTATTTGCAACAGTTTAGAAAGGTGTCCTGTTACAGCACACTAAATATTAAGTGATGATGTTTATGAAGGATAGGATTTTTTAGAGGAGGCTTGGCCTGCAGGAAAGGAGCGTGGGGGGAAGCTGCGCTAGAGAAAAGGAGAAAGAAGGTGAACATTTTGGATTTTGTTAAGAGAAGTTCAGAAGTCAATCAAGATTTTTTAGGTGCAAGTTAAAGACAGTGCAGGTAGGCAGGGCTTTGTCAAATCAAAGTCCTGGATCTACAAAGAAAAACATTTCAGCAAGTCCTGTTTAAGGGCTGTCCAAGAGCTATGTCAGCAGAGTGGCCTCTATCTCACCTTGTCAAGTATAAGATGTCTCTTCCTAAAACTAGTAGCACTCCCATCTGAAGTCTTCAATCTGTTTATATTTAACTTTGTGTAAACTACAATCATGATCTAACATAACAATTATAAAATTATATACAACATTATATTACCCATTTTTAAGACATGATTTTCCTCTAAATTTGTTCTTGAGACATAAACCAAAACCAATTCCCCCTAAGAGTTGTTCTTATTTATTTGTTATAGTACATAGGAAGCATTACTCTTAAAATATTTTTTTTTCTTTTTAAAGAAGTTAAAGCCAAAATCGAGAACAGAAAAGTACAGAATCAAGAGTTACAAAGAACAAGCATCACAAAGATATCGATTAATTTTTCTGAAAAGATTTGATATTACCAGGTACACTGAAGAAAAACAAGTGACAAAAATAACCCAGTAGGCATTGGCTTTTTTGTGTTTAAATTTTCAATGACTATCTTTTCTCAGTACATGCCAGTTTGTGCCTTTATGTTATTTACATGAAAGTGTTAGCTCTGATGAATTTCACAATTAAAATACACAGAAAAAGGTCTCAAGTGTCAGAATATTCTTTTTGACATTTAAATAAAGCAGTTGATTTGATCTACATGTTTTCTATTAAGGTCCCAAAGACAAATCTTTCTGAGGCAGGAGATATCTATGTGAAAGACAAATAAATATTCTAAATGCCTGTAATAATAACCCTGCTTTTTATAAATAGTGCACCACACCATAAAGAATACTCCAAGAAAAGGTACAAAAATTTAGCCTATGTTTCAGCAACACTTGAACACAGGCTAAAATTTTAGGGAAGCAACTAACTTGAGAAAGTTTGTATGACAGTTCAGCATGTTTTAGAATTAAGCAGTCACTTCAGTGTTCTGCTGAACAAAAATCTTGATCTATATGCATACATAAAATGACACACCCCATATATCTATTAACTACCTTGTTTCTTATCCTTAAGGTATTATACACTTGAATTTTATACTTCTTTCAAGCACTAAAATAAAGCAGTTTCTAGTTTGTTAACTGTGATGTTATTCTAATGAAAGGAATGCCTATGGTCCTGTCATTTGTGACCTTTAGCAACTACCAGATGATAACAACCTCTGCCTTCTTGCCTTGGCTAAATCCACTTTCAGTCTTGTAATAGGAAGTCAGAACTACAGTAATGCTTTATGCCACATAGCATGTGCAATTTTTTTTTTTAATGCTGTGCAAAACAGAAACTGAATTCAAAATGGAATTTGCCGAGAGAAATGACAAGAACTTAAAAGTCAACAGACAGCAGAAAAGGGCACTTGGGTTTTGGGGGTGGGATGGAATATGACCTTTGAATTTATTCACATTTGAAAGCTCTCTTCCCTTTTTTGTTTTAATGGCATAAATGTAAAATTTTTCTAAGAAAAAAAAAAGAGACTGGTATTTTCTCAAAGTTTCATTACTGTTAGCATAATTCCAGAGTCCGGCATGTTTTCCATTCCCATCCTGTAATAAGGCTGTATATGAGTCTGAGGTTGCAAAATCCCTCTATGAACTGGAGGGGCAAACCCCGTACTTCCAACCACAGCAACAACCTCATTTTGATTATTGATTGTACTTTACAAATTTTGCCTGATGAATTCATGTTTCCACATATCAAAGACATATCTAGACCTTTAAAGGCATAGAGATTCTTTTCTGAAAATGTCCAGAATTAGTAGGAGTATTCTGAAAACCACCTGAGAAATTTTTTGTTAGATTCTTTCCAGGACTCTAGAACGTTTAGAAACTTTCTCAAACAGGTGCATAAAGACTGCGGTTCTTCCCTGTTTTAGTGATAAAAGCATAACCATAAGAGTACACAATAAGTATTTCCCACCTATTATAGTGTTACTTTGTTCCATACTTCTTGTAGCGTCAACTGCTGCATACAGCAAAAAGGAAAGCAAGAAGTAGGACACCCTCAGAGAGCATCCAACTGAGCTGCAATTTGATCTTGTAAACAGCTTTAAGAAACAGTACCGAAAAGGATGAAGGTTCCTTTTTCCTGCCCCCCCCCCTTCCATTAAAAAAAAAAAAAAAGATGAAATTTAAAGCAATTGAAGAATCTCCACATGCACATTGTAGACCTCAGATCCTTGCTTGCTCAGATCCAAATAAATGTTAACCAATTCTAATAAATAATTTTATTTATGTTTTGCATAAAATATATTCCCCACAGACTGTAACAAATAGATTAAGAATATCCAAGTCTGACATGGCATTTTCTCCTGGTTTCTTTGAGAACTAAGTCAAATTACTTTTTTTTTTTTTTGGG
>NW_009647223.1:1103750-1131724 GCF_000708025.1 Charadrius vociferus | reverse complement strand
GGGGGGGGGGGCAGAAATAAAGATTTGCTAATGATTCTGGCCTAATTTACAGATTCTACAGTTGAATAGCAAATATAATTCCATATATAGCACAACAAACAAAACCTCTACGCAGTACATGATCCCAGGAAAACTCAGATTAAAATTGATCTAATAAATGTGTCAATTATGTTAATTAAAGTTAGCCTTGTCTGATTTTTTTCTATCTGCTCGGCACCTATTCTGAAGTTCGCTATACTGGAATGTTCAGTTTCTTCCATCAGAGCAATTTTATTCTTTATAGCTGGTACTATTAGAGTTGCCAGAAAGCTAACAATGACAGATGACAGCCTTTAAAGATAAATTACTTTATGTTATAACAATAGATGTTATACCTTCTAAATGGAAATTGACTTGCTGTTGAACAAAAGAAGTTAACCTTAATAACCTCCTAGATATCACCTTGATTTCTAGAAAAGAAATGGGACTGGTCAGAAGTAATAAGCACTCTTAAGCAGGGTATAAGTCAGACCATAATAGAGGTAATGAAAGAGGTTAATATTTAGCAATGGGTTTGTGATCTAGGTAATGACTTCTGGTGTAATAAATGCAGTAAAATAAAGCAGTATATCAGCACATTCTTTTTTGGGACCACACAGCTGGATTGTTTTCTGCTTTAAAAACATGTCTTTATATAATATGCACAAAGAAAAGGAAAATTTACATCAGTTGGCTGATGTTCTAACACTGAAATACTAAAAGTTCAAATAATAAATCTGCAATAGCGATTCCTACCAAAATAATAGATTTTTATCTGTCTTGGGAACTCTCTGGAAGGAAGCACAAAGGAAGAGTAATATTGTCCTGTTATCAAAACTGGAACAAAATCAATACAATGGTAGTAATTTTTGTAATGGTTTGTGTTCAAACTGTCATCAGTTTGTTCCATTTATCCACACTGGATCATCTATCTTTTTTTCACTGAATCTTACTATGCCTGAGTTGCCACTCACACACAGTTTTCCAAGCTCCAAAACCAGTAGTGCAAAGCAGAAAACAGAATATATTAGTACTCAGTACAGACAACTTTCTAGTCCAAAATATGTGCTAGCTTAGTCCTTTGCCGTTTTGGTTGTTAAAAAAAAAATATTCCTTCATATGAAACTGAACTTCTTAAAAATACCAGGATTCTTAGTGGAAGGCAAGTATTGAGGACATCTCTCAGATTTAAGATTCCTTTCTTAGTCAATGCAGCCAAACTGGCCAATTGTTTCAAAACCATTACCATCTTCTGTGTTATTTAACTGTTGTTAATAGTGGAAAACAGCATATGTTCATTTTGCTCTCTTTGCAATTTCCAATCAAACATGCCCATGTTTACAAACATTAATTATTCTTTATAATAACCATGTGACCAAGTGCCATTTCTTCATTACTCATTTCACATATAATGAAAGAGCACCAGCTCTTTTTGGTGAGAAAGCTACCAAAATTATGCAACAGTAATTCCTTACCACTGCCATAGCCCTAGTCCCAGCAAGCAATTTACTTAATACTCTGGTATCCTCAAATTAGCTAGTCTGTTAATATGACTTTGAATATCTTGAAGTGATCTTCATCCATCACACTCAATTATATCTTGTTATAATAAAACGTCTAAAGTCAACCTTTTTCTAAATTGCATGTGTACGTAAACTGCTATACGCCCAGACGCGATACAAATGGTATGCCAGTCAACCTTTCCAAGCAAAGGCATGTTTCATTGTTTAAGTTTTCTTTATAAATTAATCACATATTAAACCATGTCCTCTTGCCCTGGTCAGGCATTCCAATGGCATCTACATGTGACAGCAGGGAAGCTGTACCAGACAAAACTCAACAGGCAGGAGATAAATTCAGGGTGCCATTGCATTGGTTGCAATCAGCAGTGACATAAGAATGACTGTAATAAACAAACACAGCTAAGAAAAAATGAATGTAAAAACGATTATTTCATCTCAAGTTGATATTTATTTTGGAGATAACAAGCCTAAAAATGGGTCTTTAGAAACAAACAGATCCCAGCCCAGAATAGTTGTGTGAAACATCTTTATAGCTACCTTAATTTGACGATCAGGTAATGGAAAGGAACTGAGGAAACATCTTAAAGTAAAAGCTACAAGCTGCCATAAAGCTGTAAGTATTTGTTTATTCCTCTGTATCACAGTCTCTAAACACAACTGCTTTAGTGAGTTTTTTACTGGAGTAAAATTAATTCATTTTTGCTTTTACTTTTAGGCTGTCTTGATTTAAATATCATTCACAGCAATTAAACTGCACCTCCTAAAGGGAGGTATCAGCTCATCTTCATGGGGTATCAAACTTCAACTACAAAAATGAGGATCTTGTGAGACTGGACAGTTCCACATAAAATTACTTTGACTTTTCTAAGAATTGCTACCGTGGAGGATGGGTTTGGAATACACAGCTTATTTTTGGTCAGCAGCAAGACATTAGCAAGTTTTTCCTGATTTCTCTGAACTATTCCATTGTGAGATCATTCCATTGTCTCATTCTACACTATTACAGGCATTACATTAAAATACCAATTGTGCGTGACAGGGCATAGATGCACAGCCTAATGAACTGTTTTACCAGCAGCCTGTAACAGAGGAAAGACAGGAGAAAGGCCTCATTCACAATGCAGATAGAGGCAAAACTAAATGCATTCCCACATCCACCCCATTGGCCAGAGAAGTTTTGTATCTGTTACATCACATTTCCTCTCTAACATCTGGAATATAATTTCCTCCAAGAATCTACCTAAGGCTTGTTAATACATCATTAATATCCTAGTCTGAATCATGTTTTTAGTTTAGTTTGCTCCCAAGAATTTCAGGTCATTTCATAATTCTATCCAGTCAGGCTATTTTCCAAGCAATGAGTGTTCTTTATTTCATATTAAAATCCCCAGTGAATCCGAAGGGTGACTTTTCATGCAGATACTGTAAGTCCTTTAACTTGATTGATCAGTTTGAAACACCATTTCCCTAACTTTCACACCCCACTAGTCATGTTTTCATTTCTTATTGTAGTAAATTTAAATACAGAAGAGAAAAACACAAATGCGAATTATTTGTATGCAATTGGCTTCAGTAAAATTTCTGTGCGTTTTCCATGTGAGTTGTTCCCTAGTCTCTATCAAACTGTACACAGAAAAAATAGCAGACAGCAATGTGCCCTTTGCATATAATAAAATACATGGAGACTGAAAGGTCTTCGGGAAATCAAGAATCAAAGTAACAAAAAGCCCCTCTAGAAGGAAAGCATTCAATGGGAGTAACAGGCATTTATAGAGTTACTAAGGATATTACAATCATTTAGTCTAACCTCATTATAAAATAGGCCATAAGAGTTCCCTGAAGTCATTTTTATGTAAACTAGAGGGACTTTTAGATGAAAACCAAATCCTCATTTGAAAGTACCCAACAATGAAGAATCCACCACGACAATTCACAAATTCTTCCTTTGGCAAGTTTCATTTACTGTTAAAAATATACCTCTTTCTAGTCTGAGTTTCATAGAATCAGGTTGGAAAAGACCTCAGGAGGTGTCTAGTCCAACCGCCTGCTCAAAGCGGAGGCAACCTGAGGTCAGACCAGGGTGCTCAGGGCTTTATCCAGTCTAGTCTTGCAAGGATGGAGAGTGTAAAACCTCTTCAGGCAACCTGCTCCGATACTTGACTGCTCTCATGAGGAAAAAGTTTCTCCTTATATCCAGTCAGACCTTTATGTCACAAATGTGACTAGATGGGGAAATGCCTTTGGGTAAATTCAGCCTCATCGAAAAACAACTCCTCCACCCTACCCACCCCGACATTATCATTGCTTTAAAACTGTTTTTTGGACTTCCACCAGACTAAATATCCTGCTCTGTGGATACAATACTCTGAGTGTTGTCCTTAAAAATAAGGGTTCTTCACCTGGTGGGCAAGAGGCAATCACCACACTGAGTGGAGATAGTTGTCATTATCTCAGTTCTGCAGAATCGGGTGCTAGGCATCTAACGCAGCCAGCACACCAGGCACGAAACACATAGGGTCTTTTATACAAAAAGGTAAGAAAAAAAAAACCCTATGAAAAGAGCTGATTGGCCACTTTTAATTATATAACAAGAACTTAATTGTGCAAGTCCCAATTTCTGTCTGGCTCACTATACTAAGGTGGTCTTACATTGACATATAAAATCTCCTCCTAGAGGTGTGATACTTAGTATTAAAATTACCTAAGGTAACTAGAGGTTATACCTTCATCCCATCAGCTACCACTAGGTTACTATCTAACTTTCTATTCTGTTGGGGCTCCACCTGGAGCGATGGCTAACTTCAAGATTGGATTAGTTACGTTTATGGACTTTTTGTTTTAGAGATTTTCTATTCCCATTGCTATGGTTTCAGAGTAGGCCATCATGGTTGCTCAGTTTTGTAGATTTTTTCACTGTTTTCGACATCATGAGTGTTTTGGCCTCAGAAAAGCTTTGGTGCACAGAAAATGAAACTACTAGTGTCGAAGAACTACTAGTCTAGAACCTAGATATCTTGAAATATTAGCAACTTCCTATAAGGAAGTATTAGTGCATGCTATGGTCCATACAATACTTCCAGTGCTTTTTATGCTCTTTCAGTTTGCATATTAATTTCACAAGTCTTAAATGTCACTTCTACACTTGACCCAGCCTCCCAGATCAAAACAGGTTTTTTTGTTGGTTTTTTTTTTTTTTTTTGTCACTCTGCATTCTCTATCCATCCCAGATAAACAAAATCCTTGTTTCAATCTTCTCCTTTTCTCATGTTATTTTTCCTTATCTAGGAGTAAGCTAATTTCTGTTTGGGAGCCTGACTGTAAGCCCTCCCCTACCTGTTTCTCAGGAGTATCACAAGTTCCTTCTTCGATGATCATTTGGCACCCAATAAGAGTGTAGTTTTGGTTCTTTGCTAGATATAGGTAAGAAAATCATACGGCAAGAAGCTCTGATCACTGTCAAGGGCCTATATAACAATTTGTAATAACCTGTAGTAAAACCTGTAGTTTCCTCTGTACAACAGCAACATAGTTAACACCAACCCATTTTGCCTGTAGCCAACAACTGACTGAGTTGAGGAATAAAAATACATTGTTTACTGTAGAATATCTTTCACTTTTTTCACATGAAAGCTCATTAGGCAGACAGGCCTAACAGCGAATCACATGGACTGAAACCCCTCCATCACTTAATTCAAGTGGGTTCTGACCATGATTTCCCCCAGTTTATTCATTATATGAATTTTCTAGCAGATATTACATGTATTTTTTAAAGATATTTTCTAAAGTGTTTCAGGCATTGAATAATTATACTTATTCTATTTCTTATTCTATCCTTATCTTAGGTTACTGTTAAGTACAGAGTCATTTTTCACACTAATTTGCTATGAGTAGTCTTGATACAGAAATTGCTGAAAGCACTTAAATTACACAAGGACACAGCTTCCCCAAGGAGACCCAAAGACCTTTAAGTCCAGCTCCTCTTTTTATTATTTTCTTAAAACTTATTTTCTTCTTTACTTTTTATTTTCTTAGGCACTTAGCATATGAATCAGTGGATCCCATTCTTTTGCTTTCCATCAAGATTGGTATGTATTTACAAACAAAAGACTTACAATCTGTGTTCTGTTCCTTCAACTACCACCCAGTCAACAGGATCTAAAATGAAAACTGGCTCCTCTTTGATCCTTTTCTACCTTAACTGAAGCAAGATTTTTTTTGATATATGAGACATAGTCCCTTGCCTGATATCTCAGGCAATTATATATATATATCAGAAAATTCTTACACGATTACCTGGATGCACTGGTTTATGTTCCCAGACTAAATACTGAAGTTAATATCAAACATAAGTACCAAAACCATGAGAGCATTTACTTGACAAAAATACCAATTTTGCTTGGCTTCCCCAAACAGCTAAAACCTCCCAATTATCCAAGTTGGTTTAGTGCTATAATTTTGCCTTTGATAGTATGAATATATAGGGTCTTAAACAGTCCACTGATCAGTAAATATATTGTAAGAGATGTTATTCAAATCTTCCTAATGCCTTTCAGATTCTCACACAAATAATCATGATGGCACTTAATGCTATAACATTCTCTTCAACAGTACTTTTATATATAGAATAAAAGAATAAAAGCATTCTTTTTTTATTTGTATTGCTTAGGAGATTGCTATGGATCAGTCTGACTGTTCTAGGGACTAAATGAATACATATAAGCAGCAATTTGCAAATACACAGTAGTAAATCTGTAGTCAGCAGACTCCTTCACTTGAAGTAAAATGTTAATGAAAAGTTTCATAACCAATAGGGAGTTATAGTGGGAAGAGCCTGGCAAAAATCTTTCCATACAAGATCTGTGTACTACAAACTCATATATTGAAACCATTGTTGGGAACTGGTGAGGCGCAAAAGCTATCCACAAATGCATAAACACATTTACATGAGCTAAGTCAGACTCCAGAACTGTTTATCTTCACCTTTATATTTCAAAGCCCAGCAACAATATTCAAATACCAGAACCTGAACCTGCGTGTCGATCTAAGTTCCAAAGTGCTCGGTCTTTTGTAAATCTAAAATCCATTTAGGTTTTGATGTGGCCTTCTTGAAGACTACATACTATTCTGAGATTTTTGTTAGTTACCCAACCAACAATTTAAATCTTCCTACAAGTCCAGGAGCACTCTCATTGCTTAAAAGTGCACATTAAGCAGCATAAAGATGCATTTGTTTGCATTTAGCCAACGGTACTTACTAATGACTTTCCTTTGACAGACTGAACTGTTGAAGTAAGGAGGTGGTTGCAGAGGAGTAAACTATCTGGCCACTAATTGTAAGCGATCAAGGAGGAACTTAATGGATGTTCCTGGTACAAAGCCCATGTATTATGAATTTAAGTACCTACTTTTCTAAGTCTTTGAGTTCCTCTATCATTCAGAGCCCATAGTTTTATTCATACAGTAACCTCACAACTTATCCATTAATTTTTTTCTATGATACTTCCACGAAACACCATTCTTTTGCCTTTCCATCAGATTCTTCACATTTTAGAACTAAAGAAAAAATCTTGAAAGACAATACTGTCTAAACTGCGATTTTCTATTACAAAAATTGTACCTAATACAATTTTCAAATAATATTTAACATAACTCCCAGGAGTCTACCCCTACACTCAGTATAAGTTGTTTTGGGGTTGGTTTCTTTTGGTTGCTTTGTTTGTTTGTTTTTAAATCAAGGTAAATATGAATCCAAGAGGGATTTAAGACTCCTGGAGTAGACATATTAAAAATTATTTCAAAAGTATCTGAAACAGGGTTGTTTTTTTTTTTTTCATTCTTTAAGTTGCATCAGCTATATTTTTCTACCTTGTCAAAGTAATTTCCATAATTAATGAAAGGTTTTCCATTCCTTTTAACAGACTAGTTAGCTTCACACATCAGGACCAATTGTACATCATTTTTCAGTTTATTTTAGGGCAGAGCAAAACAGAATTTCACACCTTACAGAATACAGCTATGGATCTTATTGGAATGCTAATCAGCTATAATTTTTTCCATAGCTTTAAATTTCCATATTAGAACTTTTTTCTAAATTCACACAGTGAAATTTACTACTTGCTTGTTTCATCAGGAAGTCTTGTGAATTTTTTATTTTAAGAGGCAAACTAAATTGAAAATATTCAAAGCTTCAAAATTGTGTTTCCAAACATTTTTAAATGGCTCTGATCACTACTGTGCAAGATTTGTGCAAATCCTTTCAACACAAAACCAGATGATAGAGAATTTCACCTGTTTTATATTAAACTGTCATATAACTGCCAATTATACCTCAATGCAATTTATGAAAATAAATATATGTATTTCCAATATTTTTCATCTCTTTTTCATGTTGATTCATAGCACTAAAAAAATATCTTTAAATGTATTGGTCAGTCAGTCTGTGGATTTCAAATTACTTTAGGGGATTTATTTACGTACTAAATGTAGTCTAACAGCTGAGAGCAAGCTCTTTATCTTTGAGTTCGAATTGTTTGTCTAGAACACACAATGCAGCAAGACCATCTGTGGCAATGCTGGAAGAAAGAGAGTGGGACTGATGATGTGTTTAGTATACAAGTATTGACATTGCCACTTGAAAAGAAAGAGACAAAGGCTGATGGAAGATGATTAATCAAAAAGGAACCACAGGTCAACACCTTTGTTGCAAAGGGACAAAGACCAGGAAGATCAGCCGTCCCAGACTTACTGAAATCGTGGTCTACCCTTAGCAAAAGAAAAGCTGTTTCAGAACACTCTGAAGGGTACTTAGGTCACTGCAATGCAAAATTCCCTATTTTTTTATTTCAATATCTGCCTACAACTGAGAATAAATTCTCAGTATTTTGTGTATGCTTTCTATTACAAATTACTCTCTACAAAAGTACATGACAAAAATGTATGGCATTTGCTCCATCTTTATTTGCTGATTGCAACTGTACGCACCACTGGATGTAAACATGCTATAGTATATTTCTATCACGAAAGCCCTTGTATTCAGTTCCAAAGCGGATGAAACTTAAGTAGTCAATACTTTATTTACTCAATAGGAAGACAGAAATTTTCTCATTTAAGCTTCTTTTATGGACCTTGCTTTCTTGTAGAGTCTTTTTTGACTAAACACAGTCCGGGTGTGCTAACAATGCCTACTTTTCTCTTCTAGTCTACACTGCTAAATGAGGAAAGAAAAGTGTTTTTATATTTTATAGCAATATAAAGCCTATTTTACAAACCATCTGTGGAGATAAGTGATTCATTCAGAATACCTCTGACAAATTCTACTATCACATTTTCTGTATCAAAAATAACTTGACAGAGTAGAGCTTGGAGGGAATGAGGTGCTGAAATACTGCACCAGAGCATGGTCTATGATTATGAGACACCCAGCACCTAAGTACCTATTACCTTTAGACTGACATGTAGTTTCAATTTCAGTGTTTATTCACACAAAATAACAAGTGCTGAGAGAATATCAGAAAAGATTCAAATTGCATTAATTTTATTAATCAAGGACAAACCATCACCTGTTACCTAATCCTATGCAGCTATATAGTATATACCATACAAAGTTGTTATTTTTATTTAATAGCTTCACAAATTACAGAAGCAGTTAGCTGTATCTAACCACATAAGAACTGTTAAAATATTATTTATTTTTCAATCTTGATAGAAGAAATGTTGAATCTTGAGTAACATTTCAAATATTTTTTCCCAGAAGATAATCTGGGTCAAGCAGAGCCTCCAATTTCATAGTTAATTATACAGATGGTGCTCATCTAAATGAGAAAGTCTACTCTTGGCAATATCATTCCCTCTAGCATTATAATACAAATAATTTGTAAATTAAGAATTTCACTTTGAATAAGTTACATCTTTTTTGATAGTGTTCTCATCACAAAAAAAAGCGTTTTAGCCATGAAAGAAAACATAAAAGATAGGGAAAACAAAAGGCAATAAAAGGGAACAGAGTCATACCTTACGGTACGTTAATCTAGTTTTAGTGGACCCATTATTTCCAGTTCTTCTGACAATGTGACTACTGCATATAGCATTGCAGATGGAATTATGCCATATGTACAATCTGACTACTCATGACCTGCAAAAGCTGCGTGCCTTGCTTTGACAAGTCTTGTACCTAGAAAACTGGTAACAAAAAAATTAAATAATTCTACTAAATTAAATGGACACCTTCAGCGGAAAATTTCAAGACTGATCCCAGAGTGAGTCTCGCAGATCAGTTAACATCAATGACATTCTATCAGGTTTTGGCAAGTATATAGAGTTCAAGACTCACTATGCACTTTTTTGGCTCTGAGGTCAGCCCTCCTTCAGGAAGTCTTTACCTCTTCATCAGTAAATCAAATTTATTTATTTTTTGGCAAGAAATGCAAATCAGATTCCATTAACAAAACATGATACAAACTACGTATTTATGCCTAAAGAATAAACTAAACTTTGGAGCTTAACTGCCATGCAGGTAGAAATAGCTTTAACCAAAGATTCCTTTGTCTATTGTCACCAACACAATTTCTAAATATTCATTGTTCCTCATCTGTTCACGTGCATCCACCAGCCTCTCCTGACTGTTATCTGAACTGAGTGATTTACAATGCGACTACCTGCAAATACCACCTGGCTTAGCTCTGAAGTTACTAAAATTATCAAACCAGCTACAGGACTAACTGTGGCCTATAGTTTCCCTTTCAGCTTTCACAGTGAAACTTTATGACAACCTATATACATGCAGAGTTAGGGGCACTATGAGTACCATGAAGAAACTTGAAATTCTTAAACAAGAAAACCAGCATTAAGGGATAAAGTAATGGAAATACAATGATATTCAACAGTATAATAGACAAGCCTGTTAACTTAGAAACTATGATCTGAAATTTCTTCTACCAGTTCAAAACAGAAAGAGAGCCAAACTGATTACTGGGAGCTATAGGTTGGCACTTCAGTATAGCTCTTAAATGGAACCGTGGTAAGGGAAGTGAAGCGCACATATAAAAGACAGAAGATCCTCCAAGATAAGCAATGTGTATTAATTTCTCTTTTATGAGAAGACAAGAAGTTTTCTAAGCAATCAAAAGCTATTGACATTTTAGAATACCCTTCACACAGATAAAATACAAAGAAAACTCAGTTTACTTTAGCTTATATAAAGTGAATGATATAAATCAACTAGGAAATCCCTTCCGTGTTCTGGTCTGAAATGGCTGAAATACATAGTGTGAAAACAGAAAGTACTGCCTACCAGAGATTCAGTACAAGTGAAAAAACTGTGCTGGCAAACTGCAATTTGCTACAATCAGTAATTCTTTCTGATTGTGATTAAGTGAACTAGATCAACTAAAATAGCTCTAACAATAATTGCTTTTAAATCTTAGGCCCATGCATTTCTTACAAGCCTTTTAAATAAACGTAAACTGTAACTCGGGTGTCTTTTCACACTCTTTTGTTGCCAGTAAGTGAATTTGTGTTTAAAAAGTATTGCTGAGTTCCACAAATCCGTATCCCGGTATGCTGCTACTAATTTTCCTGTTAAACAAACAGGATCTAAGAAATTTTAGCCTTCAAAGTGTTTACTATAGCCTTGAACTTTACAAGCATCTTGTAAAGCTTTGCATTTTTTTTAGGCACTCAGTTCATGCTGGTCTCTCTACAAAATAGTTTTTGTTCACTTTCTGGGGGTGGGGAAGACAGCAATAAAGTCTTTTTTGTCCCTCTTAATTTACACTTGCTTTGATTTTTCCAGGTATCTCTGTGTATCATGCTATTCTTAGTCATATACTCGGTCAAAAACCTTTTAACGAATTTGGTTACAGAGAAATAACTTGAAGAGAAATAGTGCAGTAATAGAAAAGCAAAAGTATCCACAATAAGTTATAATACTTCAGCTAAAATACCTGGCTCGGCCTTCACTCTGTTCCACTGTGCAGTATTAAAAAATGTCAGACAAGTAGGGCAGTTCAGCTGAAAAGAAAACTACAGTTCAGCTGAAAAAAAGAACTAGACCAAAACTTCTGAACTGAATTGTTTTCAAACTTTTAGTTTTGTTTATAAGAACTTTGAAAAGTCCAAACCCCAGATTTACAAATTTTATCATTGCCTAAAAACTTGTGTATACACTTAAAATTTTTTCCTACTTCCAGCTGAACTTATATGATCTACAGCCATTTGGAGCTAAAGGTCATAATGAAATGAAAGAACAATGTTAGGATACAGTTTCTTTGCCATTATTCACTATAAGGTCTCTATTCTTATCCCTGTATAACTAATCAATCCTCTCATTTGAGCACGATCTGCATGAGAGATCCAGCCATAAAAAACAGTGCAGGTTTTACCACAATCTGTTTATTGCAGAATAATTCTTTATTGGCGTTCCTGATTGTACCCCTGATTGGAGCTCTTTTAAATCTGTGCTTTTTAAAATTTCTTTAACGTACTGACAGGGATATGACTGTTTAATACTACGGGCTACTGCTACCTGAAAGAAATGACAAAAAATAAGGCTGCAAATATTTTTCCAGGGTACTGCTCTTACCAACAATTTGTGACGAGAAGCTCTTGCAAGGCACCTGTAAATTGAGGACACCCTTCACAAGGATATTAAAATAACCTCTTTCCTTGCTCCATCTCTTTCTCTTGCCCCATCGAGAGAGAGCTTCAGACTTGTAAGAAAAAGCTGTTCATTTAGGAACAGCTGACCTTACCAGCCTTACTAAAATTTTATGCTGGAGATTAAGCAGTCAATGTCAGCCAGAATACTGAGATACAATAGCACAACTATTGCTGAGTCACAGGATAATAATACGATTAAGCAGGGTGGATTTCTTTGCCAATGGCAGAAGAAAAAATGTCTGTTCTTTAATATGCATGGATGAGAAAGTCTGCAGAAGAGAAAATCCTTTCTACAGTATTAGTGTGAAAGTCTACTTCGACCCCTAGTTTATACTCTTGAGGGCTTCATGTTTGCTTGGTAAACTGAAGAGTTTTGATATGTTCTTGACCAAAGAAGAAAAAAGGCAGAAAGTAAGCTAGCATCTGAATTTGTCTTTAAGGATTTTTTTCTGCTGCTCTGCATACCTCTCATATGCACCGCAGCAAGGCCCCAGCAGGACTGGATTGTGGTGCTGATGTGCACGTTAATAAAACAGCATTGTTCAACAGCAATTATCTCGGTCAAGCAGCCTGCATTTTATAGGGTTCGAAGGGACAAGAGTAGTTCCAGGGGAATAACAAAACGATGAGGTGACTACATTTGATATGCTTGTGTATTTCAGAAACTTAATGTTTGCATTTGTAAACTGGTGGTTCCTCATGTTACTTTAAAGCAGGAGCTCAGGAGACTCAAATCTTGGGTACTCAGTACTCATTTTTAACGGTGGTAAAGAAGCCAGGCGTTACAATTTGGCAAGATGGCTAGTTAATTTGCCTGGAACACATTTTGAATATTAATCCTGACACATATAGAGCACTGCACAATTAAATAACAATGTATGTAGTGAGGACAAAGAGCATGTGTGTAAAGCCAAACCCAGAGACAAAAGGCCTGGTCCACTGAAGTGGAACTTCGTTTGTGTTATAAACATTGATTAGGTGGGATGTGAGCACCTGTGTGACTGAGCACTGCAAGAATTTAATGAAGCAGCATCATTGCTTGGCCCCAATCCATGACTGAAGTAATCAGACTCCTTACTGTATGGGTAGCTAAAGTTAGAAAAGTTTGTAATAGGCCCCATAGTGCATGTGATAAAAGAACTGAAATTATTTCATTTTCCTTGCCTCTACTTTATTTTTTTTTTTAAATGCACTGTGGATCTTTGTTTAAACTACAGAATTTCTCAAGTAAGATTGATGGATGACATGTGCCCCACATCCCCCCTAGACTCTCAGCCATGTAGGGTTTTCTGCTAGTCACAACACCACATAGAAGCTATAAAAGTTCACTTTCACAATAGACTTTTTAAGCTGAATCTTTATAAGACAATGAATGCTTGGAAGCTCACTAACACAAGCATGTCTCTTCTAGTGACACTGGGCACCCAGCTGGCCTATTTATACAAGACTGACCTAACCAAGGCACAGCACAGAGAGGCATTATTACTTCTGGTATGTCCTACTGCCACCTACTTGCCATTCTAGTGCAGTGTGGCACTAGACATTCTAGTGTCTTCCGTAAATTGTCTTTTTGGGCCTAGTATAATTGGAAAAAAAATCAATGAGTGACAGTTAGTCCTTGCACTACTGTACTTGACTTTTAAGTAATCCTTCAGTCAGCTGCTAGTCCGAGAAATATTTGTAAAACAACATCTTTACGTCCAACACTTTGAAAGTGTTGTTTCTAGCTGTGGCCCTTTTTACATATGGCATTTCAGCTCTTTAACCTCCTCTGCTTTGGCTGTAAAGGAGCCTGTGCTTTATTGAGAAGCAGTAATCACGGCAGTTCTGCTGCAGTTCCACCTAGACACAGAACCAACCAGTATTAAAAGCACCAAAAACTGACTTTCACCACTGTGATATTATATGAATCCTGAGTCTTGCTCTGTATCTAAGGCCGGCCCCTGACCTGGCAGCACACTATCAGCCTCCTGACTGCACAGCGCATCCTCTGCTGACCCACTGACCTTATCTCCCTAGCAGCAAGCCATGGCACCCTGGCCTGACAAGGCAACGCACACATCCCTCCCCACACTGCTCCTCGGGTAGCAGGCACAGAGCACACCTGACGTGCCGTCAATGTGTTTGGGGCGACGCGTGTCACCAACATGCTCTGTGGCCCCTCTGGTCAGGTCAGCTCTGATACGGCTCAGCCTGCAACCTCAGATCAGGCTGCTGAGAGAGGAGCTCCTCTCCCCCTTCGCTGGGGAGCTGCTGTTCTCTCCTGCCGCTTGCCTTCAGCGCTCCTGCCCGGAGCAGGCGGCGCGGCAACCCGCGGGGCAGGGCGAGGTGCCCGCCGGGCAGCAGCCCCTTTTTTCGGCGGCAGCCCCGAGGGCAGGCCGGCATCTCCGCCCAGCCAGGCACCGGGCCGGCCCGGGCTCCTTACTGTCTTACATCCGTATTTTCTAGGAAACACTCCAGTTTAAATCTTTGAAAAACTCCAGCCTTCCCTGCTTCAGCTTCCTCAGCTATACAACTGCCAGCTCTCCCCTCCAATTTCTTGGATCTTGTGGAAAAAATAAAAGTAGATTAAACTTAAATGTCAACACCTCTCTAGGGCAAGGGCATAAATAAAGAGTTCATTAACGGTGTCTCACAAAGGGAGGGTGAGATGGGAAGATATCTGAAGACCCAACTCAGACCTTAATTATGCCTACATTGCTGTAGAAATGCATCTTCATTGTATCAGGCAAAAAAAAAAAAAAAAAAAAAAAATCCTTTTCCTGCTTTTCTGGAAAACTAATTTGCTATTTATAAAGAAACAAAAATGGGGACTAGAGTCCAAGCAGATACAGCAAAAAATGCCTGTTACTTGTTCAGCATTAGGACACAGAATAATAATATGCACCAACTCCTCAGGCTGAGCAGAAAGACAATTTATAAGAGATGGTGCTTAGGAAGCCGCAAGGCTGGACACGCTGATCAAAAGCTCTTCAGAAGTGGCAGGTTTATCTCCTCCCTGTAAGCACAATGCAGCCCTGCAGGAGCATCTCGCTGAAAGCCTTGTGCAGGTTCACAATATTAATAACCAGCCACTGCTGCCAGGGATGCCACAGTCTGCAGTTTAATTTGAGACGCATTTGTCAATGGTCCTAAACTCCAGAAAGATAAGGTTAATATTTAGTATTTGATGCCAACTGGAAGAAAAGGAAGCTTATAGAATGCAGGCCTACCCTGTTAAATGCAGAAAACTCTAATAATGTAAGTGCATTTCTTGAATTGCCATCACATCTCCCTCCCACTTCTATCCTAACACCAACACCTCTGTGTACTAATTCATTAGTCACAGCATTTTACAATAAATCAGCATAACCACTCTGAATCTTTCAGTGAATGATAAATGCACCAACACATCCCCTTGAAAAGAATGTGCTGGTTAGGAAGCACACGTGTGCAGGTTTACTGTTGTGGTAATCATTGCAGAACACTTATCAGCAACATTAACCACTGGGAATGTTCACTTATTAGAGCAGCATCTTTTTCTTCCCTCAAGGAAGTCCACCTGCACCACTTAGTCAGCGTAGATGATCTTAGTTTGGAACATCAAGGGAGAGACTGACTGACTTGTTAAAAGCCAAACAAAAGTTGAGAGGAAAAAAAAACAAACCTCTTGTCCAATCCTGAAGAGCTGCTGCTTTGTCAGATTTACAAACTTGCCAGGATTTTAGTTGTAATAATTCATCAAATTAGAACGTGCCAGATGAGCTCTTGTATCTGAGATCAGAAGCAAATATGGACACTTATATGTAGACTTTGGGGGAAATGCCTATATGCATAAAATACTGCGGGCACAAATAGTTATTTCCTTTCCTGTGTAAGTTAAACTTGCTGGTTTTTAGTCTTCAGCAAGTCCAAAGCATTTTCCACCTTAAATACATTTTTTGCTGGAAGATGGCTGTACATATTAAATCAGAGATAGAATAAGAAAAGTTTATGCAAAAGTGCTAGGAGAAACAATTTAAGGAAAATTTACTAATTTCCTCATCAGTTTTAGTTCTTTGTGGTGGCTGGGGTACAACCGAAAAAGGTTCTTTCATCCTCAGTAACTATTTACCAGATTATACTGAAGAATATAGCTGGGTTCTTCAAGCATCAGTCATTTCTACATTCTAGTGGCCAATTCTCTGCAGTCCAGATGATCTGTATTCCCTCCAAGTCACTCAAAACCTGTTTTATAGTTCCTGCAACCTAATTTTCTCAGTCTCAAATACCATCCCTCATTTTCTGCAACCGCAATGTTTATTTTAAGTGGCAAAAGTCAGCATATCAGATAGCATACATTTTGTTGCCCAGTGAAAAAATGCATACTGAAAGAAAAAAGGAATTACAGCATTATGATCCAAAAAATAGGTGTTGGAGCTGAAGTGGAATTGAAGAGGTACTGAGGTAGCTTGGTTGGCCTTAAAGCTTGAGAAAAGCAGCCTCTGAAGCTAGAATAATCACTTCAGCTGAAAGTTACATTAAAAGGGTCTATATTCTCTCCCTATAAAAACATGTTACCTGAAACTGTATATGTAATTTTTTAATAGCTTTTATATAGGGGTAGTGGCAGAGGAAGAAAGGATTTGGATTTATTTAGGAGTTTGGGTTTCATAGGGCAAATACAAGGTAATTCACAGTAATTTATTGGACAACGCCCTCATCCTTAACTGCAACCGTGTGGTCTCCATAGCAAGAACCTCCCTTTTTAAAACAGTAATTCAAAGTGAACTCTTTGTACACTGGCAGGTTTGCTAAAAGAATCTATTTGATGTACCTAGTAAAAAGTATAAACCATGTGGAATATATTAAACTTCAATACTAGTTTCTGCATAAAATTCTTAAAGCAAAGCTCAGCTGATCATCCTTTCCATGTCTTGAGTTATATAAAGCTCATTTTGTTGTTGAAGCCATCACATATTCTATGCCCCAATTTTAAAAAGTTGTGCAGCACAAATATTACTCAAATAATCTTCCATATTCACTTTGATTTTATGATACAAGTTCCACTAACTTAGCTGTGCAAAAGTTAAACTGAAAAGATGATACAAAATGCTTTGGATTTTTTTTTTCCAATTTTTTACCTGCAAAGTACTGCAGAAAGATGTATAAAAATGCCATTTCTGCATAAAAAGCCATGCTGGGTCAAACAGCCATAAAAGCTATTGTCCCACAGTAGCTTACAAAATTAAATACTTTACAAATAAAAAAGCAGAAGGCACATGTTTACAGATAAAACTTGGAGAACAGATGAGGAAAGGAGAGATAACAGGAAGTTATTCCATTATAGAAAAGTTAGCTCAGCATAAAAAGTTCATGAGGAAGAGATCAGAAAACACTAGATAGCAAGTTTATAAAAGGTATTTGGTTAAATTCAGAGATGCTTTGTCATATTTACATACAAGTTTGTTCCTCCTCTACAAGACCAGATACATTCTTTCAGAAAGCAGCATTTAGCACAGAATTCAGCCAAGGGCCAGGAAAAGATGCTGAAGCGAAAAGTAAAAGACCTGAGCAAGTACAGAATGACACTCTGCCCAGCATACCATTCCAACTCCTGTTAACTAGTGGTTTAAGGACATCTGAAATCCAGAGTTGCATTTTCCTTGTCACATTCA
This sequence comes from Charadrius vociferus, assembly GCF_000708025.1. Lineage (NCBI taxonomy): Eukaryota > Metazoa > Chordata > Aves > Charadriiformes > Charadriidae > Charadrius > Charadrius vociferus. The sequence goes on along the minus strand of NW_009647223.1, from coordinate 1,113,891 downwards.
ATAGCTTTTGAGAAATATATTCTTCATGAACTTGCTATGGCCTTTTCTAGCACATCTCAGAACCGTCAATATCCTCTAGCAAGGAATTTTACAGTGGTATTGTTCTTTATGGGAAATTATATCTCCTTGTTAATGTAAGTTTGATGCTTGTTATTTTCACTGAGTGTCCTTTAGCTTTAATTGTAAGAAACAGTGATACTCATTCTGTTGTCTACATAATTCGTATTTTTTAAGAACTTCAGCATTTTTCTTTCAGTTCTCTTAAGAGAAAAAAAAATCCTGATATAACAAATCTTACTTTATATGTTGTTAAGTAGTTCCAGATATACTTTGTCAACTTTTTCTGTATCTTTCCCAGTTCTATTAGATCTTTTTTAAATGAGCGGAAGTACAGTGGAGGCCAACAAGAGCTGTATGAAGCATTCAGGATGCTCACTATGGGTTTAGCAGTGGCATAAATAATCTTTTATATTTCTAAGTACTTACCTGGTAATTTCTAACATTCTTGTATTTTCTCTACTGGTCTAGCATGCTATACACTGCACCATGAGGATCTTTGTTCTGATTGGCAACTAGAAATTTACAGCCCACCTTGATGCATGCCTAAGGATTTCTCCAAGTTTATCACCCAACTATTGTTGACTAAAGCTTATTGCTTAGCGTCTCAAAGTCTCTACGAAACTTTTTGCAGCCTGTTTTCACTTCAGCTATGCTGAATAATTTACATAGAGTAAAATCTGTAACTTCATTGTTCACTCTGCGTCCAAATGATTCAGGCATCTAGTAAAACAGCACAGACTTTGCAGGTCTTCAGAATTTTTCTCTCCCTCAGAAAATGACCATTCCTACTTTTAATTAGCTATGAATCCCCCTTTCCCTTATGTAGATTTTCTTTCTGGTACAAAATATTAGCTGGCACACACAGCAGTAACACGTCTCCAACAGCTGAAGACAGAAAATTGATAAAATCCCTCATCAGAAAGGCTACATGAACTGTTTTACAATCCTAAGAAGCAAGCACTGGTGGAATGCTGTCAGAAGGAACAAGCAATTTTAGACTAATGGCCAGGGGAATGCACTGCAAATCTTGAGCAAATAGAAAGACTGGGATGAACAATAGATTATGACGACTTGTTTCACAAAGCCCTACATAGACCTTACAGTGGCCTCCCAGTACTTAAACGAGGTCTACAGGAAAGCTGGGGAGGGACTCTGTATCAGGGAGTGTAGCGATAGGACGACAGGTAACAGTTTTAAACGGAAAGAGGGTAGATTTACATTAGATAGTAGGAAGAAATTCTTTACTGGGAGGGTGGTGAGACACTGGCACAGGTTGCCCAGAGAAGCTGTGGGTGGCCCATCCCCAAAGTGTTCAAGGCCAGGTTGGATGGGGCTTTCAGCAGCCTGGTCTGGCAGAAGGTGTCCTTGCCCATGGCGGGGGGTTGGAACTAGATGATCTTTAAAGTACCTTCCGACACTAGCCATTCTATGATTCTACACTACAGGTCTCCTCTTGCGTGACTGTTACAAGGAGCTTTCCTTTTGGAGTAGAGATAATGGAAGTAAAGCAGTTTGGTCTACAATACAAGAAAGCTGGGCACAGTCCCCCTGTATAGTCTTATGTGACATTAGCCAAATTAATTTCTTTTGTCATAGGTGTCTTTTTAGAGTAAGATTTCAAGAGCCTCCCTGATCTAAAAGAGACAGAAAAAGTAAAGAATGAGACAGACACAAGACAAAGAAATCTATGGTTGTGTGCCACATCGAGAGTAGTCTATCCTCACCATACCTGTGAATATTCTGCATCTATAACATGCAGTATAATGGTGTCAATAAGAACTTGGAATGTTACTATGAAAATAATTTGTATATTACTCTACTAGTATATTTTAATGAGTGTAGGAAATGAGAAAGTGTTCATTTCAGACTCATAATTGGCAGGCCCTTGTTCATGACCTTACCACAGCAGTAATTATGGGTATGGAATGATGTATGCAAAGAAAAACAGTATAGAGAATAATGAAAAAGCAATCTCTAATATATACAGTTGTTAAATATTACACTACACTAAGATTAGCTGAATAAAAACCTCATTGGGCAAGGCAGACATCTCTTTATTACTAATGAGAGTGCAATTCTTTACAGTGCTTTTGCTTCAAAGAAAATCTCGACTTTGGTTTTAATTAGTCTCAAAAGGAGGTTTTCATTGAATAGAAAATTCTCAAATGACAACAGAAAATAGAGGACTCAGCGTAAGTGAAGTGAACTAGAACCAGAGAAGCTGAGCGTCTACTGGACAGGTTTGCCAATATCCCAGCAATTCAATGTCACTTAAAGCAGAAGCATGCAGCAAGTGTCTCATTATATTAAGGCGCTTGCCACCTCTGAAAAAGTTGCTGACATTGGGTTTGTGTGTGAAGCAACAAAGTTTTAGCAATTGCTGAAGGGTTTTTTGTTTGTTTTTAAGAACAAGTTAGGATTCACACCACAATGGATAAAGTTAAAAAACATCACAATCTATTAAGCAAAGAATGGGACCCTCAGCAGCAGCAGCTTCTTGGGTTTTAGGCATTTTGAGGGAAGGAGTGGGTGAAAGGTAACTGAAAAGAGAAACTACTGTTTCCTACTGTTTAACTTGAATTAACTAGAGTGGTTCTGTTCCTTACAGATAAAATCCGTGGCTCACTGAAACAAATATAGTCAACTAAGGGCTTTTATCAAGACGGAAAAGTAAAAGCACTTAGAGGTCCTTCTGTTACTTTGCTGTTTCTGTGGTAACGTTTCTCATGTTGGGTGAGAATTTCTAATAATTTACACAATCATAATCTGAGGCGGACACAACACCATAGCCCATTTTGCATCAGTTTCAGCAGTTGATTCTTAAGATTGTCATAGCCCAGGTGTCAGAGCATCTAGACACAAAGGTGTTGGGCCAGAAGAAAGAGATCCTAGCAGTTATTGTAATTCTGAAGTATGAACTCCACAGGCTCCAAACCATTCAAAAAACCCAACACAGCTGTTTAGTCTTTCTGTCCAGAACCACGATATGTCACCTGAAGGAAACCATGAGTTTTAGTGCTTTTCCTGTTCTCTTGTTGTAGGCTCCCATTGATAACCTGGGGATTCATCCAAGAGAAGACATTGAAGAATTAAAGGCTGACTACATGCTGCTAGCCTTGCATAATTAAAAGGTAACACAGCTGTAGTCAATGAGTTCCATATATGTATACATGCAAATTTCTAATAACATATTAAGTTTTATCACTGATCTTATTTAGACAAGACTCTTACTATCTTAATGTAGACCTGTGAAACAGACACTTCATCATTCCCCATGATTTTTATTCTCTCATAGTTCAGCTAAAATTGAAAAATAATCAATTTATTCATCATATAGCCAAGGTCATCTAAGCAAAAAAACTTTATAATTGTTAACATTATGTATTGTATACAGTGCTGCTTGAAAAAAATGTCATATTTAGTTACAGCTCCAACAGACACAACTGGGAGAAAAAAAACAAAATTCTTCTCCCAGTTAACTGTATGATATATTATCTTAGGCAAACAATCCCTATTTCCAAAGAGAAACAGAATTACAGACAAGATGATAGTAACAAGATTCGCTAGCTATCCAGCATGAACGAACAGTTTTTAAACCGTTTTAAAGTTATTTTTTAAAAGGTCCTACTCAGCTTTGACTCAGAACAAGTACTTGAGTTCAGTTGTTTATATCCTGATGCATGAAGTTTGGCAAAACATTTTTGCAGTTTCAACTGGATACATCATGTCTAATACAGGCATACTGGGAGAACTGATATGAGGGACATTGTGAAAGGCTTTCCATTTCTGAATCCCCTTCCCCTCTTGCGTCCAGAGCTCAACATTGTTAGTATTGTAGTTACATTGCAAATCTTAATTATTTCTTTCCTGCTTTTAAGAACAACTGGGATGTACAATTAAGACTCGTTTGTGTATATACGCATTTTTGGGATGACCACTAACCATGACTTAGATGGAACTTAGCAAATTGTAGGAATAAACGGATAAGCAAAATAAGCTTTAAAGGTGTGGAAAAGCATATCCTAAAATTTGTTTTTATCAGAAAGAGTCTTTCAGATTGACTCTGATTTCTAGAACAGAAATTGGTAGTAATGCTGACTACTAATAACAACTGGTAAAATAAACCTGGTTTAAACATTAGGCTACTTTGTCAGATTTTGAACGAACTAAGGAACTTGTGTATAAAACAGGTCAGACTAGGAAAAATAAGTTCTATCAAAAAGTTAAATAAACTAGAGCAAGAGATGCACAAGGACAGGATAGAAGAAAATTGCATATGGCTATGGATTTTTCAGAGCCTTTTGCCCTGCTAATAAGAACAGCTGAACTGTCAAGTTTACCTCCCCCAACAAAAGAAATGAATGACTCAGAATCAAACAACTAGCTATCACACAAGTATTGTTTGACATTGTTTGCAGGGTGCTCTACAGCAATCAGTGAGGCTCATCTTTTCAATCTTCATTTTCAGAAGATTCAACCCTTTTCTGAAAAACTCAAGGTGTTAATGCCGGTAATGATAGCACAGCTCTTTTTGCTTTACAACAAGCATAATTTATCTGTCTTAAAAGTCTTCTGCTCTGCTTTTCCTTCTGGAATACCATGAGAAAGGTTTTGTGCAGTTAAAAGATTTTGGAAAATATCTAAAGAAGCAATGCAGAGTATGCAAATACAGATACCAGGAACCTCAAAGAAGCAATGATAAATACTGTCCTGAGTCTAACAGTTGTCACTAATAATACTCAAGACCAAATATTTAACATCCTTTATATGTATGTTTAGACATCTTGCTATACACCAATATAAACCAGTTCAATTTACAATCTCAGTATTTGAGAAAAAATTTGGTTTCAGTCATTAACTACTGGAAAAGTGAGCACTAGTTCCTTTCACTTTTTTGTTCCTTAGATCAAAGCCATTTGCATTACTTGCAATTTGTACAATATATGAGAAAGAACAATACTTTCTAAGACACAGCACATTTTAAGAAGAAAACATCCGAAATAGAAGCATATGGTGACATGGGGATTTGAAAGGACAGACCAACTGGTTTTATAATCTTTTTTGTTTCCAACAATTAAAAAAGAGGGAACACCCTACAATCCAACAACAACAATGCTTGCAGACAGATATCCATCACTAGCAAGTTGTGTATGTTCTTCACCCATTTCCTTTTACTTTCCAGAAACAAAGGTCATTGTGGTCTATTCCATTAAGTGATCCTGGACAGTTTGCTGCATTTAGTTGATATCTGATATATTATATCAACTGGGTTTGGGTTTTGACACAAAGGGAACTTTTGTGCCTATTACAACGCAGAAAGCTAACAGCAATTTCTTGGTTCAGTCAAGAAACTACTTACTGCCTACAAACACTCTTAGCATTTGGACACTGCAAGGCACACTGTAGCAGGCAAAGATTTGAGACATATATAATTTTTCATAATCAGCACAAATCTTAACACATGCAAATCTATACTTGCTTTGCCAATATTCAAACCTCTACGCTTAGAATGCTAGTATTCTTATAAACACTCACATAAGTCACAGAAATAACTCAGATCTAGTGAATGCTGTCTCTTGAAATTACATATGAATAGATAGGCCAGTTCAAAACGAGATGTACCTTTTTTACCACCTAAAGCATTAAACGCCTCCTTTTTGTAAGTAACTTCTATTCTGGCTTTAAAAATCCATATTAGATTTCTTTTTTTATTCATTGTACAATTTGGTAGTTAAACTGATGTTTTGCTATGGTATGTAGGTCACTTGCATTTACTTTGAAGTACTTTATAAACACAGTAGCTAGCTGAAGCTTTTACAAGTGTTCTCATTCATCTTTGTGGTATTATAGTCCATTTGAGAGGCTTTACAATCAATGCGCTCATAACATTTAAATTAAAAAAGAATGAAGTTTGATTTAGACAGATAAAACATTCATATTGGGTCATACCTTATAAATCTCCAGAAGCTAAAGTCAGTGTGGTTACCGAGATAGGATAACAGCTGTATCCACCTATGAAATATTAAAAATAAAAGATAGAAGTGATACAACTTGAAATGACTTTATCAGTCAGAGCAACTGTTCTATTTACCCTACTGGGGAAAAAAAACCCACACCTATACACAGTCTAGTTCAACAGTAAACATTTAATTCACAAGTAAAATACCATTAATTTGTCTATTAATTCTATGATTGCCTTTCCAAAAAACATTATTTTGACACTAGAAATAGTAACAACTCTCTTCAATAATTGCACATAAAACAGTGCAACTTTCAGCAGAATAGGAATATTTTCCTCCCATAAGGGCCCTACAAGTTTTTGTAAAAAAATAAGAGACATTAATACATTTTTCATTTCTAACCAGTACCATTCATTTCTAAACAGCAGCAGTATTCAGAATGCAAAAGCCATTACATGCTTTCCCCACATATTTCTTATTAACAATAATCTCCGAATCTTAAAAATCTTGAGTCCATAGATCTTGGTCATAGTAAGAAGAGACTCCAGTGTAAAGGGGCTCTATTGATAAACAGGTTTCATTTTTCATTTTTTCCTCCCATCAGATGCATCCTATTAGCAAATTTAGCAAGTTTAGTTTTATTACTTTGTTTTCAAACTTGCCATTTTGAAACCTAGCCATTTGGCAATGCACTCTGTTTTTCAGAAAACAGTTGCTAACTTTTTCTTTTTTTCCTTACTAATGAATTTATAAAGTAGAAAAACATTTCTGCTTGAAAACAGATGAAATAGCTAGAAAAAAGAAACGGAAGTAGCAATGACTAACTAGATATTTTTTCATTTTCTTTCCTGTTCTAGTATAAAGAAAAAGCCCTTACCTGCTAAATTCCTGCCCTCCTACAAACTAAACCCTACTCCAATGACCTACAAGGTTCCTCCATAAAAAGAAATATTTTACTACTCATTTCTTTTTGTATAAATTAAGCCAGTTGCTGGCCCAATTGCAGTTTGAACATAATTAGTTTTCATTTATTATCTATCACATTTTCAGCTGTGTCACTTATCAAACCCAGAACCTTCTACGTAGCTAAATTACCATGTTCTCATTGGCCTCTCTTGCAGGGAGAGGAATCAGCCTGTATCCTGGAAAGAGGATTTAAGACAGGACTTAAGCAAGACACGGCCATCAAGTCCAACACCGCAATCCAAAAGGCCCTGTACAGCTGCTCCTCAACACTGGAGCCATTACACTTCCCTTTGTGACAGTAAAGCTTCTTATGAGCCCAGTCCTGCACCTGGTGCAGAGTACGGTCACTGTTTATTGCAGCTGTTTGCCATCTAGTTTGCACGCCAGATGTTAGCGGAAAAGGAGGGACTCGCTTTTGGTGGTTCTCCTGCATCTCAAGTGCTTGCAGTTGCACTCAGTCCTAACCAAAATACTGAATTTCCATGCTGATTAATGGCCCAAAGTTAATCAACACTCTGCCCCTGAGTTAGGAACTCACTGAGGTTGCGGCTAACCTTCAAACCAGGCCTGTGGGGACAGCTTTGCCTGCCGTGCTTCTGACTTACCGCAGCGTCAGGGAAAGAACATGGCAGAAAAGACTGGGAATTAACAGGCCCTGAAATGTCATGTTTCCATGTGATAAGAAAAAGCAACTAACAGCTGAAGATGATTTTAATTGCAATATCATGTAGCAGCCAAGATGATAATCTTTCATATTCTCAATTTAATACTGTAGCACTGGTTTGACCCAGAGGTCCAAAGCAAAGTTCATTTAATATAAATGACTGAACATCTTAGGATCAGAAAGACAAATAAGGAAAGAGATTTTTAAAAAGTATCCAGCTTGAATTAATTCTTTAATGAGAAACTAGTGAAGGTTTTTCTTCACCCTTTAGACGTGATTGCATTCCTACAATGCTCATAAAAGGATTTAAATAGCCTTAGCTTTTACAACATGAAACCTAACATAAAGGTACACGCTGAATTTCAAATCCATGCTTGTGCTTTACTTTGTAATTGTCACATAGTTGTGAAAATTAGACAGACCTAATAAACAGCATAGGATAACAATGGGTTACCTGAGACTTTGATTCCACTCTTCTTCTGATACAGGCAACATTGTAACATAACTGTTTTTTAACTTTATAACATAATTCCTGTCAGTATGTCTTGCGTGTCCTCCCCCGCGGGCCTCGGCGGCGGGGCCGCGGCCCCCCAGTGAGGAGAGGCGGCGGGTCGGGGCCGGTTCCCGCCGGCTCCACAGCGACCCCGCCTCAGCGCGCAGCCTCAGTCAGAACCTCTTCGGAGAGAGCACAACGCCGCGGAGGGGGAGGAGGCGCTCCGGGGGCCGCAGCGTGTGGCGAGTCCGGGCGGGAGCGGGCGGGGACGGCCCGAGGGAGCCGCGGCCTGAGGAGAGCCCCCGCAGGGCAGCGGGGAAAGCGTGAGGCGGAGAGGAGCGGTTACGGACGGGCCGCAGCCCCCCACTCCCCATCCCCTGCCCTGCGCCCGGCGGCGTGTCGGAGTGGGGAAGGCAGTGAGGTTGAGCCTGGGAAAAAAGATGGGGAAAGCTGTTGGCTTAGTCTGCTCTTTGTTTCTCGCCATTCAACTGTACTCCCCCAAATCAAGCCTGTTTTGGTGTGATGGTAAGTGATCTTGCCTTTGTCTCCACCCACAAGCTTTTTCATCTTACTTTCTCTCCCTGTCCTGTTGAGATGGGCAAGCGAGAGGGGCCAGGGGAGCAGCTGGCCAAGTTCACCTCACTGCCCGGCCCAACCCACAGCTCTGAAATTATTAAGAGTTTTATGCCCTACACCTGAACTAGCTGGCCGTTCTGGGGGTGGTATGGCCACAGGCCAAGCTTAACCCACCACACAGTAAAAACACAAGCTGTACTGAACTTCTTGTTTTACCAGCAAGGGAAAAGATGTCTTTTTAAATGACGGTCCATTTGACTGAGTTTGGGCCATTTATAAAGTACTTTAACGGAGATGTGCAATGGTGTATAAGTACCTAGACCTGAATACTGTGAAGAAAAGAGCAAACAAGGAACTTCAGTATTTGCATGTCTTTACTAAATGTGGAGCACAGCTTATTTATCAAAAATGTTTAATACATATGGCATCACATACAAAAAAAACAGTCACCACTGTACATAGTGATACTAATTTAAGCTGGTACATATATGCAACATAGATTTTACACAAATTTGAGCAGAGGATTTGACAAAATTTTAACGTTTTTTGGCAGGCAACTTATAGGAGTAATATTGTAAAAGAAAAATTAGTCATTTCTGGCTCAGTGATCACACTAATAGAGTACATTGCAGGTAAGATAGGCTTGCTTCCCTTGTGCTTGACCTAGATACAAAACTAAATAAAATTAAAAGTTTCAGTTAGGTGTACACAAATAAAAATGCTTCAAGGGCTCTTCTCCCATTTGGTGCTGCTCTGCTTTGCAAAGCTGTACAGTTCCCAGCATTCAGATGGAGACTGCAGTCTGCTAAGTTGCTCACATGTTCAGACTTTCGTACGTGCACAGACACCTGCTACTTGTGGAGTTGGTTGAGGCTGCGAAAGTTTTCCTGCGGAAAAAGTTTAGAGGAAAGGGCCAAGAAAATCATTGCATTTGCTTTGTAGTCTCTGAAATCTTCACATTTTTTTCTGATCAAACATCTCTTCAGTTCTTGTCTCAGTCCTATTGTCTTCCCAGACTTTTGGCACTGAAAAATCTGAGTGATGAAGAGTACTGCAACTAAGATAACACACACATGCTGCATCTGCAAAATGCAAAAAATAAATAATAATTTGCCTGGTTTTCCTCCCAGATGTTGGTATTTTGGGCATAAAATGTTCTGGAGTTGTTCATGATCTTTGTGTTTAGCTTATGTTCATCTTTCTTAAAATTTGTACCTCAGCTCTAGCTGGAGTGGATTAAAGGCAAGGACACTTCCTTAGCTGTCAGCTGTAGCCATAACTGAATATATAATACTTGTAGTGTGTTTTCTGTTGTTGTTTTGGTTTGGTTTGGTTTTGTTTTTTTTTTACTTGGAAATAGCAGTATTTAAATGTGGTTACTCAATAATCATTGTGTTGTATATGTGGTTACATCGAGGGTAA
>NW_009647223.1:956349-1103703 GCF_000708025.1 Charadrius vociferus | reverse complement strand
TTTGCTGCAAAATAGGCAATTAATCTTCAAATAGACCATGTAAAAAACAGGTGTTCAGTGACATACAGATTGGTGGCATAGGTATTGAAACATCTTGTTTCATAACATGTTGGTAGCAGTATGGAGAAAAGGTAACGCATTTGAAGTTTTTCCATCCAAAGCAGACCAACATCTTTATAAATAACTTTTGCTTCTCAGGACAACTCTTCATGTATCTTGAAGATTCTAACATTAGAATCTGTTAATCTGAATGGAAAATGCAGCCTAAAATTAGTTACAAACCATCTGCATCTGTCAGCTAAGTCATACACAACTTCGAAATCTGCATTCCTACTTTTTGTGTCTGAAATAGAATGAAATAAAGGAACAACATCTTTATACATGAAATCTGTGTTAAATGATTCAAGAAGCTAAGTTGCTGCTTAAGCAATGTTCTCCTGTCTAAAGACTATTATCTCTGGGTAGTCCTGTCCTCCACTTAATCACTTATTTTTACATATTTGGATGAAAAGCAAACATAGCATACAAATATGAAAAAATGTTTCAGCCTGAAGAATTAGATTATCACATTGGTAAATGCATAACTACTGCTCTCAGGCAGAGACAGTTGAGGCAGTTAGAAGTTTTGAAGTCATCTTAGTCTAATGGCTTAACAGTTTAACATATTAAATTTTATAAATAAGTGCAAAATATAATTGTCAGTTTCTACACCATTTAGCCTTACTCAGCATTCTCCCAGTCCCATGTGACTATTTTGTGGATACAGAGACAAAGCCTGTTACAGTTCAAAGGAAAAATAATCCAGTTGGCCCAGAAGGGTGTAAGATCATCAAGCCCTGAATGTGAACCTAAATACAAACTATTACTTAGGTGTGTATAGTGAAGGAAATCCTGTGTATTTAGGCATTTTAAGGAATCTCTCTATGTTGGTGAGAGTGCCTTGAATTGTATTCCATTGCCAAGCCAGCTTCTCAGATGGTAAAAACCTGGCATTGCACTAAGTTGATAAAGCTTTGCCAGTACACAGCAACACAGAGAAGGCTTGCTACTTATTAGTAAAAAAGTTATCTTCATTTTCCTTTACTATTACTTGCAGTTATGCTAAAAGATTTGCTGCTTTGGTTTCTCTTAGGGAGAAAGTGCAGAAGTTGGCTCTTTTTTAGAATAGTAAACTTGCCCACTTAAATTATTTAATGCTCTAGGTTCTTTTTTTGTAACCTGAGTGCATTTCCCTCTGTCAGAAGGGGTCAGCAGAGGTCAACAAAGCAGGTGCAGGGTCTGATGGCCTTTTGCAAATTTCAGAATGTTATTAAAATTTATTTTAAAAAGGTTAAGATTTTTCTTCCATTTTCCCTGTCTAAATAATGGAATAAGCTGAAATGCCACTCTTTGCTAGAGATGTAGCCAAGTTCATAGCATTAGAGAACAAAGTGTCCAAGCTTTGACAGCTAATCAACATCACTAATATACTTGAATATAAAAAAGAAACAACTGATTTTAAGAATTCAACTCTCCTCTGGGGGTATGTGCAGATTACACTGTGTCAAATAAGGAATATCAATCTTGGAAGTTATCTTTGTGATAAAAGGGACAAGCTGTAGTTCTTAATATGTTTGACACTGGCTGGAGGCATTTAAAAAAATGCATATTCATCGCTACTTAACACGAGCAGCTTCATAGAGATTACATTTATGCTGATCCTTTAAATGTTGTTGGTGAATGTTGAAACAGATTTGCACAGTACAGTGACTGTGTTCACACAGAACTCCCTATCAGTTTAAGACTCGGTCTGAGTGATTTCCAATGCAGTCTGTTCCAGACCAAGGAGTTCAAGAACAGAAGCAAATGTCTCTTTAATTTCAGCTGATTAATGTTGTTTTCCAAAGTACTTGTCACCTGTACAGATATCCACATGCTCGACTTGTAGGCAAACTTTTTCTGCAGTGCATTTGGAATGGAGTTAGGCAAATAAAGCCTTTTTGAGTGCACGCTGTTAGACGTTAATAAGCCTGCTATTTAGTAAGCATTCCTATGAATTTCAATGTCAAAATTCATAACTAGGCTTACAGTCCAAATTAAGCTTCAAAACATCAGGATCTATATATTAGGTAAAATTTCCCAGCCAAAAGTAACATTTTTCATTCTAATGAGATATCAACAAGCTTTGCTTCCAGTGTTTACTATTTTTTTTTCACACTTTACAAAGCTTAGAAATGGATAAAAATTCTGCCCTTAATATTTATGGGTTAACATTCAAAGACTGTAGCACAGAAATTCTTTTAACAACCAAAAGCAAACTCATCCATCTACAGTTTGATTTCCTGAAAACCTGTGATAAAAAATAGCTTACGTCTCCAAAAGTATTTAATATTACAGAATAAAGTAGCAATACTCCTCAATACCACAAAAAATCCCACTGTTCCAACAGGCATTGACAAGAACAGTTCATTTAGGAAGAACAACCAAACCTACTAATGGCAAAAGAATCAAGATTGTAATTAAAAGAAATAGTAAGAGAAAGAGAGAGGGAATATTTGTGGATTATATACACACTATATATATAAAAACACTACATTGACCTACATAAAAATCAGTATGGAAACTAGCCACTAATTTTCTCACTAGTAAATATTGTTCAGTTATCATCTTGGATTCCAGATACTAAAACCCCACACTTTTAATTTCCTTATACAGGTCTTCCTCTAACATTGCCCCACCTTAAAAACTAGAGAATACTTGTATGCATTGGAGACATCCCACAGGGAAAAGTAATTTTTAAAGTTTTTAAAGTCACCCATATCACTATCTTCTTGAGCGGTCAGACATTGTCCAGAGAATATCCGGGAAAAAATAGTTCCTGACAGAATGATAACCAGGAAGAGCAATCTGCCATGAGCATCCACGGATTCAGGGCTAGAACTGAGAATTTGCCTTTGCAAGGGAAATTCCAGGTCTCTGAAGCCTGACCATGCCCCTTTAAGAACCCAGACCTGCTCCAATGACCAAAATTTCAATTAACTTAAATAGAAAGAGGATCAGGCTCTAACTATTCATAGACCTATGATTCTTTCAAGTGATTAGCATTGCAGACTTCCATCTGGAAGGCGTACAGGTGATTTATACAATGTGACTATAGTGAGATAGAGTAGCTGGCATCATCCTCTAGAGGGAAAGTATGGGCTGGTGGTCTTGGAGTCCAGAGCTCTGCATGCTAAAGGGCATTCCAGACAGGACTTTCAGAAAAGAAAAATCACTTTTCACTGCTCACGTAAACTGATTATATCTATTGCCCTCTGGAATTGGAGGTTGAGGTTTTTTTCACTTTATTTTTTAGGTCAAGAGCTGTTGATCATTGCAAGAGTCAGATTTTCTTGTGCCTGTTACCCACTATAACCTGCATCGATTGCAGAGCATAGCAATGGAGATTGCGTGTCTGACCTTGTTGAAAACGAACAAAACTTAAAGGATATACTTAAATTGCACAAATGGCCTTACTCTTGTTGGTGTCTGGAGAAAATCAGTACATCTGCTACGTTTTTATAATATGTCAGGGTGTTTAGGGTTCAGTCACTGGAATCTGTCTCAGTGCATGCCAAAATCAAAAGAATATTTTACATCAAAGCCTGGACTTCAGGCCCAGAGGAAGTTCTAAGATAAGTTTTATGTCACTGCTAACTCCATCTCCTTCTTTATTCTTCTCTAGAGCCAGTAAAATATTCAGCCTAACTTCAGCATGTGGCCCAGAGGGTCTACTTGAAGTGGAACAGTTGCCTCTGAACCACTTACGTTATATAAAGGAGCCCTGGAGGTCTCTAGTCCCATCTCCTGCCTGAGGCAGGTCCAGTTATTTCAGGTTCCTCAGGGCCATGTCCAGTCGAGCTATGACTATATCCCAGGATGGAGATTCCACAACTTCTGTCAGCTCCTGTTGCAATATTTGACCACCATTTAGTAAAAAAACCCTCAGTACTTTCTTATATTTGTTTGTGATTTACAGTTTTCCAACATATGTCCATGACCCTTCTCCTGTCCCTGTACCCCTTTTAAGAAAAGTCTGGCTCCACCTTTTGTCTACCCTCCTATTAGTTAGTTGTGTATCTCAATTGTCAGAAACATAACAATCCACAGAAGGTTTCACGGGCAATCTTTTGGGGTGTCAGAGTTTTAATAGAGTCATAATCTTTATAACAATTCACAGAAAACTCATTTCTGAAGTTAGCGGGTGACTGCAAAGTTTGAAAAGAACTGTAAATAAAAAAGAACAGCATTGGTCTCCCCTCCATAACATTTTGGATTTAGAGTGGGTGTCCTTCTGCCACCTGCTTACCATTCTGCCAAGGTCCAATGCGCTGCTTGTTTCAGAAATACACACAATTCTGTCTTGAATGCCAGCCCCATGCCTATTTCTGGAAAATGAAAATACAGTCTCTCAGGCTGCCTTCGCAAGTGTCTCTTCCCCACTCACGAGAACGTAAAGAATTTAGAAACAGCCATCTTTCCATTGGTGCAAATGATAAAATTAAGCATTAGAAATAAGAATTAACCTGGGTATTAAAATGCAAATTAAAAAAAAAAAAAAAGAGCAGTGCACTTGACTTCTTTAGGGCTAGAAAATATCTTATCCTATAAGGTTACCCAAATATTTAGAGTCTGTCAAAGGGCATGCAATGGTGGACTCCATTAGTTCTACTGTTTTACATAACCACTTGATCCACTTCAGGGGTTGGAATGGTCTGATGGGACAAGGCTCTGAGGTAGCTTAGCAATCCCTTTATTTTGTCAAATCACTCTGTAGCTAGCTGCTTGTATCACTTCAAACATGCTCTGTGGTATCTAGTGAGACAGTCAGAAGAATTCAAGAGCCTTAAAGAAATGCCCTATTTCTTGAAACTGAGTATCTCAGTCTGGAGCAAAATCTTTCCTCTCTGCCTTTAATACTGAATTTAATAAAATCTATGTCCACATCTACAGAAATGTGTGCTGATTTCAAGGAACACCATGGTCAAACCATGTGATCTTTTGTTAGTATGGCAACTGGTTGTCTTTTAAATAATTGAAATAATTTCTACTTGAAGACACACAGGTTAAAAGGGGGAACTACAGGGAAGAGATAGTAGAAATGATTGGGCTAGGTCTTCCCTTTCTGTTTTGCAGAAAGAACAGAGATTTTCTTGTAGAGATTTGCCAAGATTCATGAAGTTATGCATTAAAGGCTACATTTTTAAAAGCATTAGGCATTTATACATGCAGATAAATGCTACATAAGCACATCTGAAAATCACACTGAAAGGCTATCTGCAAATTCAGGTGCTTAAATTCTCTATATAATGAAAGATGCCCTTGTCATTCTATTTAAGCACATACATAAAAGTACATGATTTTCAGATATGTTGATCAATTACAATCGTAGTCATTTAAAATAATATGTTGATAATACAAGTGCTGCTCTTTATTGGCCTGTATTGATCCCTTTTAGATCTCTGCAGAATTGAGTGGCATTACACTTTTTGACTTTGTACTGAAAGTGTATAGTACTCATATAAGTCATAGAGCTTTACCACATGACAGTTCCAGTTCTCTAGCACAACAAACTCATCTACTGACACTGCTTTTATGTATCTATGGAAAACAGACTGAAGGAAGGTACAGTGAGTTGCAAAAAACAATTTTGTTTTATTTTCTATTTTCTGTTATGTTTTTAAACTGGAAGCAGAATTCTCAATAGGATTCTCAGTATCTTACCAGGATCTCATGGTGCTGGGATATATAGAAGGAGAAGACTATTGTATTTTCTAATGAAACAACCATAGCAGGTTCTCAACAAGTTGAGGTTTTTATGAACAGTGCTCACCCTCTCGAAACCCTGCTTTTACAGACAAAAAACTCAAGCACCCAACCAGTAAATTCCATTCTGAAACATCTAATAATTTTGAACTAAAAGCCAATGCTTTTCAGTTCAGCATTTCCATTATATAAGTCAGTTATGCTGTTCAGTAAAATTGCAGTGAGACAGCTCTCTATGCCTGTTCTCTTCTGAGGACTGAGCTGTGAGTTTAGAAGTCATAAGGAGGTGCTCTTCTTGCAAGGAGGTTAAATTACGTAGATATTCTGGTATACTGGACATTTAACTACAGTAATATCTGTCGGTTTGCAATAAAATTAATGATGCTAAAACGACAATTAGGTTTAAAGTACCTTAAAATAACTGGGTAAAAGGACTAGAAGACTTGTGTTTTTCTTGGGTCCTGGTTTTCTTAAAAAAAGAAAGATAATGTTAATGCTGTCAATAATACTTTCGATGGGGGAGGGGGAGAATCAACAGGAAAAAAGCAATTTCAGGTGAAAAAAAGAGGTGTATTATTTTAGTGCTGTCCCTCTCTGTTTGAAACTAATTTTTTGTAACTACCAGCATATGCTATAGGAATGTATGCATGTATACAGTCAAGGCTCCTGTTACTTTTTGTATAGTAACTTTAAAGAACAACATACTCCAGTATTTGATGAGACCGCTGCCTCAAAAGAGACATTCTCCCCAGAAAGCATTGCCCAGATCTTGCTTAGTGCTGCATGAAGCAAAGCCGATACTGTAAGAAGAAAGAGAACAATTTCAGTTGTTTTAATCTTGCAAAGTCCCATGCCTTTTGATCTTCTCTTTGTTCCCTCTTTGTACGCATATCTTACACTGGCTGCAATTTATTTAGTTCACAGTTTACTCATCTCTGCTGAACAATAATATAGCATAAAGTTCCCCTCTAACTATCGGACTATGATTTGTCTTCTTTCTAAGGATGGCATCTGTGTTTCTTTCTATTGTGCAGTCTAAATGTCAGATCGCCTGTTTGGTGTCTTTTTAAAGTCAACATCTGAACCTCTAATTGCAGAGTGTTTGTTTAGTGACTAGAACACACTTTCCAGCTAACCTCTGATTCATTTCCCCTCAGACTTTGTTTAGAGGCTGTGAAAGACAGTTCCATAGGATATGCTATGGCTTTTAATGTGGATTATCATGCAGTTTACATACCAATTAATTAAGAAGTACCATTTCTCATAGAAACTGTTCATTACCAAAAGTCCCCGTGGCATTTACTTTATTATAAAAGCAGACATGTATTGTTGCATTGAGCAATTTTCTCATCTCTATAATTTAGTTTTCTGTTAAAAAGCTGCATATCTGAGAGAAAGACTAACACTGTGCTTGGTATCCAGCTACTGGCGAAGCAGACTCTGTGAAGATGCTCGTTCATTATAGTATATTTGACTCCTGCCAGTGCCACATTGGAGTGAGAAACAGGACTGTGAGGAATTACAAACCTGGTATTTTCCACAGCTTTGAGAAATGGCGTAATTAATACCATCATCAGTTTATACTCTCCGAAAAAGAACAGAAAGAGACATAGGCCCTGCTGCAAGCAACGAGCAAAGAATTGGCAGGACCAGAGTGGAGTAACTGGAAGAGAGGCTTCTTTCTTTGGAGGGTAAGCAAAGCAGCAGAAAACATTAGTGGCACCTAATGGAGTGGACCTGATGAGCTGAGCTGTTTTTCACAGAAAGGTAACAGAAAATATTTAGCCAGCAGCCTAACATCTGAGAAACCTGCTTCAGGATGGAGAAGGTCAGTAACTACTAAAGCCTATTTGGTCAGGTATGGCATGGAGAAAGAGGCGGATGTAGCGAGCGTCCACGTACATGATAATGCTTTTGCTTTCCTAGGTCTATAGCCAGTCCTCCAGGAAGCTTGTGTAAAGGCTTCAAAAGCCTCAAATGTAGTTCTTGAAACCAGCCATTTTCTGAGGAAACTGAGTACCCTTCAGTAACCTATCAAATCACGCATTGGCTAATTTGAGCCCACAAAAGCGCAATCAGATGTGGCTAGCTGACAAATCTGTGGGTGGTCAAAAATGCTCACTTGATACAGAATTAGCCATAAGAGGCTTCCACCAGCCTTGGCTCAGTTGTTACAAAAAAAGTTTCATAGATGTTACTTCAGAACTGACTACAGAGAACACACTACAAAATGTTGCAAATGAGACTACAGGTTACTCTAACCTGCACTACAGACAATACGGATGAGATCAGAGCATACATCTACCCAAAACTACCTCAAATCCCCAGTTTCTGTGCCAAGCAAATCTCATCAGAAGCACAATACTGAACCGGAATCTGTGTATCATTTTAAATACATCTATTGCTATCTTAGTTTTAATTAAATGCACTTAATCATAACTACGTCTCTGAGATCAAAATAATTAAGTCAAAATCAAAACCTTTGAACAGTAACTGACAGCTTTAAATGTAACATGCAAATAAAAAGATTGTTGGATATATTCAAATGTATCCTTGCAATTTGTATCTCCTAAGAATGGGCTCTCTGAAAGATATCCTCCATACACATTGCTTGCATGGTCAGTTTTTCAAAGTCGGGATAAAGGAGCCTCACAAAAACCAATACATCCAGGCTTATGGTATAAACCTTAAGACAACCCAATACATTTATCTTCATTTATGCATATACATGTTTAGAATTTTTGATTTGAATTTTCTTGTTAAAATTCTAGTTGCACTTTTGATCTGAGAACACCTTTGCTATCTGACTAGATCCATTTTCAATCTTGTCACAGATTTGATGCTGGGAAAAGGTAGAATTATGCAGGGGACACATGGAGGATAAGCAAAAAGAGAATCAGAACAACAGTGTTAGCCTCTCACAATTCAGAGAATTCTCCATCTGGATTCTGGTGAGTACCAAAAGCATTTGGAAATTCAACAGCAGTGATGGGGAAGGACACCAGTGAAATCAAAGTATGTTTCTGCTTGTTCATAAAGTCTCCTAGTCATGTATCAAGGGTGAAAAGACTAATCCATTATGTTAGTCATTCATTTAGAGATAGGTAATAGGAAAACATCCTCAGGGACTAGCAGACATTTTCTAATAAGTGACTTGCTGCTCTTTAGTAAGTTCACTCCCATAGGACACACATTTCTGTAGTCTCAACACATTTTCCCAAGTGCCAAGAAATGCAATAACAGAAAAGTCCTGTATAATTCCTGCCCCAAAGCTTAAAAGGAGCAATTTAAATCCTTGCAGCCATGAAAGAACAAGACATGTAAAAAGGAAGTGTTTCTAACCAAGGTACAAAAGGTTAAATGCAGGTTTTATTTAAAGATACATAACATTTTAGAGGTCAGACTATAAAGAATGAAGTTTTTATTACGCCAGAAGGCCAAAATTTGAGGCCATATGACCTTCAGATTTGGCATTCTGCCTCTTTGTGGAGAAGGCATAATAAGAACTAATACATGAACACTTTGCAATTATTACTAGTAGTCACCAAAGAATGTACAATATTGAGTTGGTTTTCATTTGTAGCGATTTATCATAGAATCATAGAATGGTTTAGGTTGGATTTGCAGTTCTCTGGGAATGTTTAAGTTGAAGAACTCTTTGAATGTCATATGGAAGCTATGAAAAGCTGAATTAGAAATGATGATAGAAGAATACGACAGAAACACAAAGATTTCAGATTAGTATTACTTCAAAACCTAATATCAAATCCTGAATTTTAGGAACCTAAAGGAATGTTAGAGTCTATTCATGTACTTCATGGAATCAACTTTGCCTGACTTCTAGGTTTAGCCTTGAATCGGCTTTCTCTCAAAAGTATTTTGGAAATTTCAAAAAAACAATGCAAGCAATTTTGCATAATGCAAAAATTAACACAAAATAATTTTTTAACGGAGCAAAAATATTTTTTGTATTTGTTTGTTTGTCCCACTGAAGTTCATAAAGATAATATTACTTGTGGGACAAGTTGATTCAGTTGAAGATCTGGTTTCATATGAACGTATCCTTTTACTATTAGTTTCTGTCAGAGCCAGCCTACTCTGGGGCCCATTTGTATAACTTCCTAGACTT
Organism: Charadrius vociferus; assembly: GCF_000708025.1. Taxonomy (NCBI): domain Eukaryota; kingdom Metazoa; phylum Chordata; class Aves; order Charadriiformes; family Charadriidae; genus Charadrius; species Charadrius vociferus. Next base: position 1,093,790 of record NW_009647223.1, on the reverse strand, counting down.
CATGTAAACTTGTATAATTGCCAGGGCTAAGTCTTTTTTGAAAGGCATCTGTAAATATTCCAAATCATTTTCTTGTTTTAAGTTAGTGTGACTGAGTATGTTGTGCAAGGTTTAAGTTGTTGGAACTTAATCGTATCATCAGTACTGCTACTCTGGTATTATCTACAGCTGTTTGTAAACTCTATACTTCCCAAAGGTTTTATATTGAAATCCAGTGATTTGGACATTAACAAATGTTAAAACAAAGGGGGGTGATTCTGCCCCTCTACTATGCTCTAGTGAGACACCACCTGGAATATTGCGTCCAGCTCTGGAGCCCTCAATATAAAAAGGACATGGACCTGTTGGAGCGGGTCCAGAGGAGAGCCATGAAGATGATCAGAGGGCTGGAGCACCTCTCCTATGAAGACAGGCTGAGACAGTTGGGGTTGTTCAGCCTGGAAAAGAGAAGGCTCCGGGGAGACCTTATAGCAGCTTTCCAGTATCTGAAGGGGGCCTACAAGAAAGCTGGAGAAGGACTTTTTACAAGGGAGTGTAGTGACAGGACGAGGGGTAATGACTTTAAACTGAAAGAGGGGAGATTTAGACTAGATATTAGGAAGAAATTTTTCACTGTAAGGGTGGGGAGGCACTGGAACAAATTGCCCAGTGAAGCTGTGGCTGCCCCATCCCTGGAGGTGTTCAAGGCCAGGCTGGATATGGGGCTTTGAGCAACCTGGTCTAGTGGGAGGTGTCCCTGCCCATGGCAGGGGGGTTGGAACTCGATGATCTTTAAGGTCCCTTCCAACCTAAACCATTCTATGATTCTAACACCCTCAGAATCTTGTCAAATTACATCCTTTTTAGCTACCTAACTAGGACAATTCCAGACTTAAATATTTCAGCCAGCACGTCCAAAAATAAAACATACGGAAAAAGCAAAAGAAGATGGATCTTCATGAGAATTTTTTGGTTTTCTAGTAAATTCTTAATGAACTTGTAAAATCAGCAGCAGCATCTATAATTTCAAGGATGTTTTCCAACAAGTGCAGCTTTTCTATTTCTATATATCACATATTTACTATTCAACTTGAACCATCTGTTGGTTCATTTATAGCGAATAACAACAGCTCGCCAGAACTACAGAGGATGCTTACTGCATATGAGGGTTGCATCTTTCTACTATTCCCAGCCCGGCGGTACCTCAGATTGCATACAGCCTAATAGATCAATGTTTCCTTTACAGAATTGAATTCTGGCAACAAAAAAGGACAGCTTGTTTGTTTGTTTGTTTGTTTTTTAATGCCTTGTGGTACAGATATTTCTTGGCTAGAGTAAGTGAGTATGCTACTGTGTTTTCATGTCAATGTTTTGTGCGTGGCCAGAAAGTGCTGATAAAGAGTTTCTATGCATTCAGAGGGGAAAAGCACTTAAAAATGAATCTCTATAGGTCTTTGAAAATGTATCATAGTGGAATTGTGTGGGGGTCTCTACCAAAATAAATAAGGGCAATGTATGTTAAGTTTATCTTCCTTGCATCTAATTTACTTTTGAAATGCATGAAGGAATTTAATACTAATGAAACAGATAGATATACTGTAGTTTTAAGCCCAGATAAAGAGCAGGCAACTATCATACCATTTTTCATATCTCATGGCTTTTCCCGTTTGCTTGTAACATTCCCATTAATTTTCCCATGTCCTTTTACTGCGTAAAAACTGCCAAACAAGACAATCTGTATCATAGCTTTGTGAAGTACAAACTTTCAGACCAAACAACATTGTCCTATTCCTGAAGGACCCAGCTTTCCATAACATCATCTTTAACAAATTAGACCTCATAAAAGGCAATGCAATAAATTCTTTTTCAAGATGCCTTTTATGCAGTATAACTTTGACGTTTTAATAAAATCAGTTCCTTCCAAAGGACAGAGCACTGTCAAATTTGTATTTTCAAGCATTTATTAGTTTGTATCTTATACCTACGTGCTCATTTTGTTTTATTTATTAATTTATATGTTTTGATTGGAACAAGCAGTATGATAAAGGAGGATAACACTGCGAATATGTAAATATTCTTGAATAGCAATTTGATTTAGAGCCAGATCTGTCTTCCTCACACATAACACTTCTTAGATAAAGGACTGAAAGACAGTGGTGAGTAGCCTGCACTAGCCTGCTGCTGTTGGGAGACGCAGTTTGAACTTATGGGTAAACAGAGAACCAAGAAACCCAATTGAGAGCAAAATGGTACCAAGTTAGAGGTCTTCCTGTAGTTCCAAGTGAGACAGCAGCTTAAGCCCTCAAAGCAGAACAGTTGTGTCGACTGATGTGATGAACAGCGTGAATGCTAATTAAAGGTGTGAGACGTAAACCAGATTTGTGCTATTGATCTGAACAGTTGTCTGTACAGCTGGTTTGCAAAGCAAATTTAAAATAAGACTAAATTTAGGTAGGATGCATGCTAATTTCAGAGCCAAGTTATTGCAAACTCCCTCTGTCATCACCGGAGACAACTGGCTGCCCAAGAGGAAACGCCCATCGGAGACCTGAATCTGGAAGTGATTTTCACTTTTCTCTGATGACAGAGAAAACATGGAGAGTAGTTTCCTAGATTATAGACCGTGTAAGCACTAATTACTAAGAATACTAAATTGAAGAGGATGGGGTTCACAATCTAAACTCCCCTTCTGTATGTTGAGTTGATTTTTAATGAAAAATAGAGGCTGTCTCCCATGAATGCTTGTACCAATTCCTTTGTTATTGTAACATTTGCAAACATCCCATGTTTTGTCTTCTGGACATTTTTTTCTCCCTGTTTTAGGGAAGGCAGAAAGAGGTTATACACTCTCCTTACACTGACAAATTTTAGCATGGTGTATCTATTTGCATTTATCTACGTCAGATACAAGAGACTTTCTATCCCGTGTGTCCATTCACCTGTATCTGGCTAAATATAGTATTGCACTTACATCATTTATGAGAAAGAATACTGAGTGCACAAAGGTCGCAAGGCCATCACGGAAAAAAATGTTTAAGGAGTGGGAAAAAAATTCCAAACACAAGCTTGAGGTTATTCTTGGAGTTACTGTAGAGTAGACTGTTCTCCGGAGAAACATTATAGCAAATAAATATTTCATGAAAGATGCTAAAAAGACAATGCACCATACTGTGTTGAATGAATGCTATGAATAATGCTATTACCATGCCTGCTCTGCCTGAACATCTCTCCACTGTCTATTCAGTGGTTCAGTGTTGCCTTCTGCAGTGAACAGCTTTGCAGCACCACTTTTTCTGCCTAAGGCAAAGATTCAGAGACACTTCCCAAAATAAAAGATTAGATATCAAAGTCTGCATTGACCAGTCGATATCTTTATACATATACAGGCAGCTATAATTAGCTTTATTAGATTTATTACATCATTTAGGAACTGATCTTTTCATCACTCTATTATAATTCAGCTTACTTATGTTCTTCAGGCAGATGATGTCCATTAATGTTTCAAAGTTCATGAAAAAACAAATGTACATGATCTCTCTGAAGAATGTATGAAGCACAAAAAGACTACGCCTAATGAAAATCAATATATCCATTCAGAAGGCTATTCATCTTCCAGGTACCTAATGTCAGACCCCAAGAACTGAATTTTTAATTAAAATGTGGATAAATTCAACTTATTTGGTAATGTATTTTCAGTAAATTATTGGTACGATGGATTTTTCCGTGATTAGCCTCAAAACCAGTGGAAAATTTCTATTTATTTTTTCCATATTTTAAATCATCTATAGAATCTATTTAAAACTATTTCATTAATTAATAAATAATTAATCAAATATATACTATTCTATAGTGTCTCTAGATTGCCTGTTCAAGTTCACAATAGCTTGTGTATGATTCACCACGTGAATAATGTCGTTTTCTCTTCCCTATTCTCAGTAGTAGCACTTATTGTACAACTTTAAAAGTTGTACAATTTAAAGTTGGTGCAATGTCATAGATTAAAACTCAGTTTAAGGCAAATATTGGTCCATTGCATACAACCGTACAAAACAACTCCAGTGCTTTTTATTTCCTCAAACATTTTCAAGGATTCACTTGTAATTAGAAACAAATTTCATTTTCAAAGGATAGTATGATTACAACCCTTTTCTTTAAATAGAAAACATGGAGGACTAATGGAGATGTAGATCCCATGTCAACATAGATTTAAAGAGGTAAGAAAATTAACTAACTAACTGCTTCATTGTATCATCCACAAGGAGTATTACTGTTGGATCCCAAAAGGAATAAAACTTCCTGAAGTACAACACAATGAAATGATAGGGTTTGTTCATGAATGATAACAACACTTAACAACATTCCTCCAGCCATCAGATGTGTGTGACAAAAGTATAAAAGATTTGGCCACTACTAAGCAAGAATTTTAGAGAATACAGACTGTAAAGGAAAAAATGAGATTAATAAATATTTAGTAGTATTTGGAGGGAACACCTTGGGATTGTATCATTAGAAAAATAAACTTAAAAGAAAACTAAATAGGACAATTATGATTAAAGAGAAAAGAATTGGTTATATGAAGGCTGGTACAGAAAGATTTAGTTTGATTAGGGCCAGAAGTGGTACATAAGATCTTTCTATTGGTAAGTTATTTGTATCCTTATTCTAGATATCTCTTTCTTTATAAAACAAGTAATACAAAATTTTGGTACTCTTGTAACCGCCCTTTGCATATATCAAAGTACTTTACAGCAGAGATCTTGATCATAGAATCATAGAATCATAGAATTGTCTAGGTTGGAAGAGACCCTTGGGATGATCCTTTGGGTTTTTTGACAAATGGGGGAGCAGAGGCAGAAGGGGAAGATTATCTGCTATCATAAAACCACTGTATTGATTCTCTCCAGAATCCTATCCAACCCTGCATATCCTGTGTTTGCAAGAAAAGAATAGTCAATAGAAAGAGAGTAAGTGCATGTTTCTCTGGTTTTGAATAATTTCAATGAGACTTGAAGGCTGGTGAAAGAAATAGAAGTAGAAATTAGGTTTCCTGAATTCAGGTCCAGCCTATTAAGACAATGTACAGTTTATAAAAGAAGGAGCTAAAAGACATTTGTTCCAGGTCAGGTAAGAAACCACTTTTAAAGAAGGCATACATGGATTCTTTCTTGAAGTAGGATACCCAGACTGTAAGCTCTTACACTATCACTATGTTTTGACAATGTATTGATTTAAAAGAAATATGTAGAAAAGCTCTTATATTTGCATTTCTTTTCAATCTCTCTCTCACGTTATTTGGATTTTAGCATTCACTTTTATTAAATGTTAGTAATCATTGAGAATACTAATTGCCCGAGTTACTGCATCAAGCAAAATTCATTGTTGTTTACTTTGGAAAGAATGAGGTTTTTGTTAACGTCTCAATAAAATCTGAGAGCAGTTGCCTTCTGTAAGTTCAGACTGAGTGATACATGTAAGAGGATATGGAAGAGCTCAGTCTTTAGAAATTTTACATAAAGAATAAGAAATAGACTCTACGGTTAAGAGATTTTAAGCAGAGAAAAGTGGGGGTTGTCCTTTAGATAACTGAATGAACTGGACTAATGTTTCCTAAATGTATTATTCTGTAACTTTAAAAAGGTCATAGTTCGACTCAGGGTTCGTTCTGACTCATGATACATTTGCAAATGATACCAAGCACTGCTGATAAAAATTTGGGACAAAAAGTAAACAAAAGCAACACCTTGTTTTCCTTTTATGAGGAGACATTTATAATAGCCAAATTCAAGCAATGGGCCATGTATGAAAAGCGGCCACTAAGTCTCCATCTTGCAAATGTGTGCAAGTCCCATTGACTCTTGGGGGCCAGTGTGGTTCTGACCGTAGCAGCGCTGCTGACACCCTGTGTAACAGTGTGCTGTGAGGAGACGTGGCGATATGGGTCTGAATACTTTCAAGTCGTTCCTTGCTGGGCATCTCTCCACGGTGCTTTAGCTGAAGCATATGAACCAGATTTAGGCTCAAAGCTGATTAGTGCATTTCTGTACCTGAACTAATAAGTCTTGACTCCCTGATGGAGTCCCTGGCACAGGTACAGCCCCCCGCTAGTGCAGTTGGAGTAGCTGATTTTACTGAGTATGTATAATAGAATGAGTCCCCAAACAAAACTCATTTTTGGAAAAGCAACATATACAGTTTATGGCATCCAATCATAGAACTGAAACAAAAACCAGTGGAACAATGTGACTCAGGTGACCCATTACAACAGCTTGAGTATAAGGTCACACATAATGAATGTGCTGAATTTGTGAGTAACCCACTGTCTCAGTCTGGCTCATACAGAATTTTTCATTGAAGAAATATAAACAGTGTGAGAGCTTTTTATGTACAGGGCAAATAAAGCAAGCCAAGCATTGCCTAATAAATTATTTATTTTGAATTATTTGGCTTCTCTAGCACTAAACATTTGTAAGCAAGAAAAGGACTCAGTCATGGCTTGACAGAAGAAAGAAAAATATTCTGCACATGGTAGAAAAAAAGGGAAACAATAAAAGCCCTGAGACAACATCCTCCTCCCCCCACCCCCAATTTGATTCATACAGAATCTTGAAAAGGCCTCTAAGACAAAGCTTGAATTAAAACAGAGCACTATGGTTCTGTAACACACAGTAAGATATTAGCAGTTACTGCAGCAACTGTCAAGTTCATGATAATCTTTGTACCTCTGACAGCACCATGTTAAGGCTGCAGAGAAGAAATACCCATCTGGCCGATATTGTCCTGCTCAGCCTTTGGATCCAGAGTCTTTCTGACTTCTCAAAACTGAAAATTTAAATCACTCCCTGTCTTTGGGCTACACACACACGCACAATATCTACACAGCATACTGGATTCAGACTTGATATTCAGGATTTATGCTTCTGCCCCATAAATGCTAAGCTTTTGGTCTTCCAAAGTTTTTTCACAAGAATTCTAATCTTCTATTCTTCGAGACAAAGTTTACATGCATGGATACAACGTAGATCCACAGACGGGCTCTCTTGAGTTCTTCTTAAAATACCATTACTTGTCAGAGCATAAAAAATACTCATCTGGACAAAAGAATAAGCCCAACTTTTGGATTTACTCTTTACTTGGATATTGTTGTGGTATGTGGACAGCTGAGGCTTACCATCTTTATATATGTTAACCACTTTCCACAACAACCCATCTTTTTACATTTAATTTTTCATGTTGTTATGTAACATTATAGAAACATATTTACAATAAGTATTTACTTAAACATTATTATTTAATATCCTTTATAGAAGTACTTATATTTTCACTTAGGTTTGTTCTGACTTTTGGACCAAATATAAGAGCTTCGAAGAACTTTAAACCTCCAGACCCTAATCTTTATGGCCTTCAACAGAAGTTGCAGAAAACATTAAAAGAAACTCTTAGCTGAAATGCAGTCACATCCTCACCAGTTTTCTCTAATCTAAACAGGTACTTCAATATTTCTTTACAAGTCCATACAGTCTTGGCTATGTGGAGGAGCTGACTTTGCCATTATTATTCTGTAGCTATTCTGCAGTTTTTCTGAAATTCCTGAATAGTTCCCTTGGAGGACACATCAGGCCCACGACTAGAATAACATTTTAGGAGAATAATTAGGGATTTAGAGATACAGATAAGGGAAGACACAGTTTCCTTTGGATTAAATTTCTGTTGCAGAGAAAACCCAGATAGAAAATCTAGCTTAAAAAAATGACACACTATTTACTTTTGAATCTCTACAGGGGAGGAGACTGAAGGATTTACCTTTTACTTCTTTCCTTCTTAAAGTGATTCCCAAAGGCCTCAAAGAAAATTTCCCCAGCTCTAACTTGTGCTGAAAGGAAGTCATCCACCTACCAAAACAGCTCACTAAATAATCCAGCTGCTCAGATTTATCTAGAATGGCTTATAGTCAAAATCTAAAAAAGACTAATTTCAGTGCAATTTTCAAATAAATTACATTATTTGTGGGTTTTTTTTTTTTTTTCTAGACTTTATACCATTGAGTTACAAAGGAACTGTTCCAAACACGGAGGTTACTTTGAGATTCTAAGAATGGGATGGTGATTTCCATACTATTTTGTAATTTACCCTAACAAAATCTTTATAGTACAGCTGGAACATTACTCTTAGAGCTTCACATTTTCTACCACAGGCAATTCTCAGAAAGACAGATACAATCAGGAAATAAAAACAAACATGCCAGCTAAAGGGTTGTTTATCCTATTGATTTTCTATTTAATCCCATAAACTGCCTCCCCCTTCCAACACTAGCAGCCTCTCAAAAGAAAGCTCAAAGTGATATTATCTAGTCTAAGGATACTTTGGCATAGGGCAGCAATAACTCCAAAGGTTAAAATTGGAGGAAATGTTAGTAATGCCGCTTCCCATCACAGCTGAAGCATTTAAAAAGCAAAGATCAACAATGCAGGGATGTAACAAATGGGCTGGGAGAAGACATATGGAAAAGAAGAAACGTGCAATTTTTGAAATTAGTAGAATCAGTTGCAAAAGTTTAATTAAGTTACAGACAAAATGTGTCCTTGGTATGTATTGATTTCAAATAAAAGTTTTCACAGGAAGAGATTATCTAACATTCTCCTGCCTGACATTTAGAGTGTTAAAAAAAATTCCAAAGATCTCCTCAGGACAGAACTAGCATTTGGTAGTCATCTTCCCTACAACAGTCAAAAGTCAAGACATCTTCCAAGTTCTTCTCTCCCTACTCCATCCAGCTTGTCAGTACTTCAGGGGTAAACATGAAAAGAAATCACTGAATACATAGGGTAAACCCCTTTAAAAAAAAAAAAGTAAAAAAGTAGGGTTTTTTTAATTAAAAAAAAGGCAATATAATAACTAAAAGAAATTGAGTCTTAAATAATTGCGTGGATCTCTGAGTTCACTATTGTTTGGAGAATGGGCTCTAGTATAAAGAAACTGCCTTGAGGATGTAAGTTGTAATGCGGGGCCTTATGGAGCATATGGCTGCCCGTCCCAGCAGCGCTGGGAGAGGGAGAGCAATGACCTGCGATGCGGTGTCAAGGCCGTATGCCTAACTGTACCAAGTTCTTGTTTTCTATACTGAGACATCTAGTGGGTTATCAACACTTAAGTCAAATAGGATTTGAGGCAACATAGACTAATATTTATTGTATGAGTATTTGGATTCTGGAAATAATAATGAAATTAGTGCACTACCACTGAAGTAAGTATGAGGAAAAGACGGACGGTTTTTTTAATAGGAGGTGTGTGTATGTTACATTTTATATCCTAGAAGTTTGTAAATCAGGCAGAAGGTTGTTTTTGCAATGTTTCTTTTAGGATTTCAGTGCAGTTAACTAGTATTTTTAAGACCCTTCAAAGTCAGAGTTTGAGGTGTTACGGGGGGTGACTACAGTGTGGGAGCGATGCATGCAATGGTAACCAACAGAGTAAGGTATATTGAGTGTTTTGTAAGACACATAGACCGTGGATACAGGCTATAAATGGAGATGTAAACTTCCTGGTTTCAGGATAGAAACAATAAGCATAAGAGTGTCGTTAGAACATTTGTCTTCCTGAGAAGATATCTCTAGTATTCATTGTGTATGTGAATATAACAAACTACTAGCTACAAGAATTCTTGTACTGTATTTGAACTAGTGTGTTAAACTGGTATCTTAACTCTTGCTGTACAGCTATTAACTTTTACAACTTTTACCTGACAGATTAGAAAAAAAAATCATTAAATAATAAGCATTTAGCTGGCCTGTCTTTATCTTTACTTAATAGTCAATAGTGTAATCTCATGAGCTGCTGATATTACTGCACATATCCATATACTAGGTGAAATTGCCTTAGGAAAAATAAGGTTGGCTTTTTAGCCAGAAGATGAGGAGGACCAGATTCAGTGGTAATCAGTACATTCAGGGATTTGATATTGGGGAAATTGCAGATCTCTCCTGAGTGAAAATGTACTGAGAGCAACTTCCCTGCTCTGTGCAAATGAAATCTAAAATACATATGCTTTTGATATCTAAGCTTTTGAAGGTCGGATCCAAAATTAATCTTAAAACAGTGAGAGAGAAAAGAGAGGAAAAAAATCACTTTCATTTCTCATTTCTTCATGTGCAGTCAAATTGTTTTCACCAGCAGTTCTCTCAGTCATGTCAGTGGGCACTGAGCACACCAGCTGGTATAACACAGCTTCAGAGATCCTTCTCTAGTGAGGGTGGCAAAGTATGTTCACACTGCAGCAGTGGTACTGAAATATAAGGCACCAGAAAAGATACATTTCATTCTGAGTTGTTCCTGCAAGCAGAATTTGAAAACAACATATTGGGCTGAAGAACTAAGACAGCCATTTAGTAGCTGCTACAGTACTGAGCAGTTCATGACTGGTCTTCTTCCTCTAATTTAACAGGACACAAGGTACATTTTTTCCAAATGTGATGCAAATAAAACCTTCGTACTTTAAGTAAAAGATATGTTAAAAATCTCTGTGATTAGAAATCTGAATATTATGCTTTTCTCAGCATCTCTTATTATTTTTCTTAGCTAATATTGATTCCTAGACAACTCTCTGTTATCTCATGAAATACTGAATCTTCCAACCAGGCTATAAATGTTATATTCCTGCATGTTAAAAATATTAAAGTCCTGTAATTCCTGCATGTCTTTACCCCTTCAATCAGTCCTCTGGATTTGCTCAGTCCATAGGAAGTCAGGCAGTTTTCCTCACAATCGCTCGTTATAAAAAAAAGGATCATCCGTCATAAGGACTATGGAATAATCTTTTGCCTTTTTCCCTTTTTGGCTTCTCTATGGGTAAAATACCAATTTATTTTTCTGATTGACAGACACAGATAGAGTATGTAACAGAGATTAATCAACTGTGGAACATAACACTTTTTAACTTTAGGAGACCTTCAAAAGATTTTGTTTCTTAAAACCCAAGATAATTTATTCTTTGGGCATAAACCAAATTTGAATTTGGAGGAAGTAAAGAAACAATACCTTCATGGCATACTAGATAATTAATAGACAATTATCTACTCTAAATTAATATATATCAAACTGTTTAACACAGCCAGAAGCTGAGGCATGAGTCCTAAGATGAAAAAATAGGAGAGTCTTGAGATCATTAAAAAGTAGATGGAATGAAATAGAAAGATGAAGAATCCCAAGCCAACAACCACATGGTTTGAACTAATTGTACTTAAAGGGACCATAAGCCAGATCTTGACAATTCTATTGACTGAAAATACTAAATTAAATGCCGGATGCAAATCTGTCTGGAAATGACTCGGATCTCTCTGCAAGTCTGTCAGACTGCTGCCAGCAATACAAATGGAAAACAACCTCATCCAATAGGGTTTTAAAAAGAAATGAAAAGACATCTATTTCGGAAGAAGAGAGGATTGAGTAATCTACAATTAGTCCATGTTTTGGTATCTTTTCCCCCTTAGGGCAATTCTTGGTAAGTATGTGTTCAACAATATTCCCAATAAAATCACACAGATAGCAAGTTCTGATCAATTATTTTTCCAACATCAGATGAAAATCGATGACTTTTTTTAGAACAGTGTTATTTAAAGACTTGTATTTGCTGGAAAATTTCTGTAACGTGAAGATCTCCAGCTGTAACTTTCATTTAGCTATCTGAAGATTGTATATGATCTGGATAGACAGGTTGTTCATTTTGCTTTCCCAGACCAGCTGTTTTCCCATGACATGTGTGGGAGGTACACTGAATGTTGTTTCAGATGTGAACAGTAGAATATAAGCAGATTTTACTTTTAAAAAAACACTTATTTATGAATTTTGATAGCAGGCAATGTAGTTTTCAAGATTTTAATGATTTCAGTAAAAACTAACCATCGGCTCACAAAACAGATGGCAGCATTACTGCCCGCCAGACTTAAAAATATCCCAAGAGAATTTAAAACCCACAGCAAGTCTTCTGTAATTAATCCAGTAACTTCTGTAATTAATCCAGATTGTACTCTGGGTGTTAATTAACAGCCTCACTTCTGAATTAGCTGAGAGACAGACAGAAAGAGGAGAAAATATAAGTTTGTTATTTCTCTTTTTTTTCTTGTTGTTAATAAGGAACTTAGCATGAAAAGTCTCAAAAGAAACCTGTGGATTTCTTTTCATCTTCTTATCCTGCTAAGTATTTATAATTATTAGTGAGCTCTATAAATCCTCACCATTACTTTTGTTTGTGACTTTTGTAGGCATTAAGCAAAGATTTAGCTCCAACATAGACATAGTAAGCCTATCAGAAACTACTTTACAAATTTAAAGGTACATTCCAACAAATGTTTTCCCCAAAATGCATATGGAACAATTTTTTCCTGGATTATTATATTGACTTAACTGTATCCACTCCTAATCCATACGGAGTAAATGAGATCAGTATTTGGCTCATTAGTTTTATTCAATTGTAAATTGATTATTAAATATAAATAGCATGTTATTCTTCTTTATACTAGTAAATGGCTTCTATAATAGAGAATACTTTCTTCAAAATATTCTTACAAGCAGATAAAAATTGCTCTCCTCTTCTGCTTAACTAGGCATGGGTTGGAAAAGATAGTGCCAGCGCTGTGGTGGTCCATCAATCTTTCAAAGACTTCCGTGAAGTCAAAGGAAAACTCCACTGTTCTCATGATCGGCTTAGAGTTTTGGATCAGGCTTACGAAGCAACTTGAAGGCTTAAACATTATCATTATACCGTGTTAGTTTCACTGTTTTTTAATCTAATGAAAAATGAATAGATCGCAGGTAGGCTTAAAAAGAGAGAGAGAGAGAGAAGTGGATTTATTCAGAATGCTATATTTATAATAATTAAGTATAGTGCTGTTCAATGCAAAACTCTAAAATATTCCACAAATGCATTCAGTGTTCATGGCTATTAGGAGTATGAGCAGATAGCATCCTGCTGAGAGTGCTCCCCATGCTACAGAATGGGCGAACAAGAATTGAAAGAGATAATGAAAGATACAGAGGCTTACAGGCACAGTCAGATCTGAAATACTTTTGTAATTCTCTTTGGAATTTTGAATGCCTTTAACATGTTTGAAGAAATCTGTAGAAGCTGGTTCTTCATTTAGTTTTGTTATCTCAAGAAACTACAGGGTTCAGTTCAGCGCATTATCTGCATCCTTTGTCAAACTTTAATACCAGGTTTATTTTACTGGATCCTACATGGACAGTATGAACTGTCCATTCTTAGCTGGATCAAATTCCATTAAATTTAACATAAGATACATTTATCTTTACCTAGAGAGCCAGAAAAATCACAACTGTAAAATTAAGCGTGCAAAGTAAAAAGATTTTTGAACATCAGCAAGCTGAGCAGGAAAGAGCGCCTTATGTTGATTTTGTGGGGTTTTTGCCCTAGAATCATGATGAGTATAAGTAAAATCAAAATACTTCTAAGGCTTTTGCAATGAGAAGTTAACATCCAATGACTTTTAAGTACTGAACTTGAAAAACATCTTGATTTATATCTTACACGAACAGGCTACAAGAATTCTCAATAATCTACTGTCAGAGCACTTAAACATATGTTTAAGACATTGTATTAAAAAGAGCTGAGATGATAAGAAAACAGCACCAAGAAGTACCCAAGAAGCATCTATAACCTACTGAGACTGCACAAGAACGGATGGAGATGATGGAGATTTCCTGCTGTAGCACGCTTTGGAATTGGAGACATATATTTGAAGCCTATCTGTGTAAGTGGATGCAATATTTAGTGTAGTTGCCATAGCCAAAGTCAGTGCTGTCAAATGATAAAACAAGGATAGGGTGACATTCTTTGATGCCATGAAGGATTCTATGAATGATATTAGAATAACTAGTTTATCTACTGTTTCAATATGAAAAGATACCGATCACACAAAATCCTATTTTGTATACACAAATCCCTTTTTCCTTTAAAAAAATCTCTCAGTGTTGTACAGATCCAGATTCTAAAATTATGTTTTTCTAAATTCTAAAATTAATGTTTTTATTCTAACTGTACATGCATTCGGGAAAAAAACACATAAGATCAAACATTTTTCCAAATTCTGAAATATATAGCCTAAATTAACTTTCTACCTGTTTTTACATCCTTTTAATCTTTCAGAATTTATAAATCTGAAAGATTTGGGCAAAAACATAAGCATGTGGGAGACTCCCTGAAAAATGAATAGCTTTCTATAAAGCTTCATAAATCACAGTTTACTCAGTTTGAAGGCAACCATAAAAAATGGGACTGAAAGGTATTTCTGGAGGCTGTCTCATCTACCTTCCCTCTGAAAAGCTTGCTATCTCTAATTTTTGCATCCCTCCAAGTTATTTCAACAGATGAATTCATTTCAACAGGTGTAGCCCTCTTAATCCTAGTTTCCTTTCCACAAGTATTGAAACTGTTAAGGAAATAGTCAGAATACTTTTTGCTGCTACGTGGATAGCTTTGAAAATGCATCCAGATTCGGAAAAGTTCTGACTTCTTCCCCCCTAAGCAGCTGCAAAATGAGGCAGGTGATGACATACCAGTTTTATGTGGGACGAGCAGAGGGAAAATTTAGCAATTCAAGCTGATTTAAACTTTCCAAGAATAAATCAGCATCGTAACCCAGGCAGTCACACCTTGAGAGATAAAGCACCAAATGCTACGTTGGCTATTCTCCTAAGATCTATGCAGGGAAAAAAAAAATTAAGGAAGGAAAGGTAGATTGCCCTCTACAGAACTTCACAGATTTTTGCATGGCTGTGAAAAATGCATCACCCTGTTCGATATCTTTTAAAGCCCTTAGCAAGACTATAATGTGCTTCTCAACTAATTCCTAATCCACTTCTTGAAAGCAAAGATAATCAATCTATTTTTCTCAGCCAGCAACAAGAGACAGCGCTCTTTAGTCACAGCATGTGTCTTCTCCTCCAGAGACTTTGAGTTGACTGTCTTAATTATTGGGGTCCACTGAAGTCAATGACCTATGGTAATTTACATCAGCTGAGTATTGTCCTTTTATTTTATATTATAATACAGCAGTGAACCAGGGATCAGTCTAGCTGTGCTGGGTGGATAAGTACCTAGAAGGAAACAGGAGTTGAAAGATGAATGTCATAGCCCTGAAGTACATGTTCTTGGTTAATGAAGAACCATTACATATTTACCACATAAATAGAGGAATATGTGGAAAGCACCAATATGACAGCCAGATGGGAGAGGATGGGAACTTTTAATTGACCACTGCACAGTGAAATGCAGCTATTTGCAAAACTTTTAGCTAACAATGCCCATTTAGATATTTAACTCCAGGATACTGATCCCACAAAGTCCAGCAATATCATTATTGCAGTATATAGTCCAAGCATGGGCTTCTAAGAATTGTATAACTCCACTCTGTGGACTCAAGACAGTCACCAAAACCAGCAAAAGCAGATAATTATCCAAGACTGTGCAAGAACAGAGTTCCTTGTGATGATTAGGCGGTAGGAATGATAACCAGGGGCAATCATATGACAGAAAGTACCGATCAGATCATTGCAGGCCTGCACAAAAGAAAAAAAATCGCTGCTGATTGAACAGCAGAAGCAGCAGACAATGGAGATGATTAAACGGATGGTGGTAGACATGGAGCTGCAGGAATAGCAACTCACACATCAGAATCTTTGACTAGCAGAAGCTGTGAAAGTAAAAATAGATGCTAAAGAGCAGCTGATAAGAAATCAGAAAGGAAAGAGGAATTAGTTGCATAAATGGAGTGTGATCAGGGGACATTGAAATTAAACATGAGAAAGGCAAGAAAGGAGAGAGGAAGATATTCAGATATTTGGAACAATCTCAAAATAAAGTATTAACTAGATGATATATGAAATATGTAATTACACAACCAGAAGATCTGTGCAAAAAGAACCGATCCTACAGCTACTGAGCCAGACAACCGGATTAGACCATGGAAAGGCTAACTTTGCAGAAACAGCTGATCAGACAGCTGGAACTTAGAAACAGGAGGCCACGCAGCTGTTTGCTTAGACAGTAAGACAGTAAGACTCAGCAAGTATAACTACGGGGCAGCTGCAGTATTAGACAACATCAAAATTAGGCAGCAAGAAATTATATGAGAGCCCCAGGACCAGGCAATACAAATACAAAATAGTGTATCATAAACAGAATGGAGAAGAAAGCAACTGATTATAAAACCAACAGGATCTGACAGCAGCAGGGCTGGGCAGTGTGGGATCAGACAGCGAGAGCAGCTGACTGGAGGGGGCTGGGATCAGAGAGCATATGCAGCCCATCAGGCAGGAAAAGGATCCAAAACCAGGAACAGTTCTTTGGCAAGAAGCACAATAACCCAACAGAAGCAATTCATCAGATTTAAAAGGATGAGTGGAGTCTCCTGCACTAAAAATGGGCAGGAAATGCATACCGCTATGGAGCAGAGCAAGCGTCACCATTTAGCGTTACGCAGCACTCATACAGACCCCTCTCTGGAAGCTGCTGCACCTCCCTCTCTCGTGGTACAGGGTCCCCTCCTCCTGCGGGTTAACAGCCACACGAAGGGAAGGGGCCGCATCTGTGGGCACATACACTACAACGTGATGACTATAATCTTTTACCAAGGCAAGGTCTCTGTCATTTTCTCTCACTGCTGTTTCGAGCTCCACTGGTTTGAGAGGATTATGAGTAATGATTAAATCCAGCAGCCTCTTTTTCTCTGTACAAAGTACCAGAAATTGTCTTTTGTATCTTTTTCCTGCAGTCGGCAAAGTTCTGTTTTAAGCTGCAGCATAGTCAAACCTTCAGTAAAATATTAGCAAGGCATTGAGGCAACAGAGCAGATTATAGGTCATTGTCTTTAGATATCATCTGGCCTACTGCACTAGCACAGCATGTGACATTGGAAAAGAAATAGCGCCGATACATCATTGATCCCTTAAGCATATATGACTGCTATTAATTTCATCTTTCATCGGCTTATTCTCCCTGTACTCTTGCCAATTTCTGATGACTGTTGCTGTTTCTATAAATCACTGGAATGCCAGGAAACATTACAAAAACCATAGAGAAGTGAAGTAGCATTTTTCATTGTCTCCTTCACTCTCCCCTCTCCCCCCACAAAAACCAGAGTTATGCCTATACGGAGGATTTCTCAGACTTTTTATTTAATCTTTCAAGGTCTGTGAAAACATAACTACTTGAACCCTGCAAGACAGTGGCTAGCAAAATTTATAGACCAGTTCTTTTAACAAAAGCAAGTGTAGCTAATGCTATTGCTGCAGCTCAGCACTGTTTATCTATTGCAGACGAGAACAGAAAGACGTTAAAACCAGCACTGATCTTATACTAGCTATATTGACCTATATCAGTTCTGGAGCTCCTGATGACAATTTTCTTCACAGTGAATTTGATTCATTTCTTGATCATCCCTCAATGATTTGAAATCACATTAACCCCTTGTATCTGCTCACAAAACCTCATCACTGATTCTTCCCCTCCTCCAGAAAGAGTCCTGCGTGCCAGATCAGCAGATGAAAGCCCACGGGATCAACTGCACTAAATTTTTCATGAGGTTTCTCAGCCCTCTGCCTCTTAGTCCTCTTGACAATTAAAACATTAATTTGCCTGGCAAACAGAGAGTTTTCCCTGGCCTCTCCTCTTGCCCTATCAATAAACAAAGAAGAGTCTGTCAGCCCTTCAGTTTCCTCCATGTATATACGCATCGTGAAGTCAGAGATAACTCAGGATCTCATTCAGGTCCCGACACTCTCACTCACACAGCTGTTCTCAACTGATACCTCTGATCTGAACATAATTCTGCTGTTAGCCTGGGCTACTGGGGGCTGCCAAAGGTTACAGGCAGAAGCCCAGGAGCAGCTTGTAGTCATACGGATAACCTGCCCACTTTGCCATGTGACTGGAGAATAAATAACAGAGGTACTGTTGGTTCTCAAATGTCTTCCCATATCTGCCTCTGTGGCATATGCATATTTGGTCTCTGCCTTCTTCTGTTCTGCACTGAAATCATTCAAGGCTTATCTATGCTAATCAAGCACACTTATACCTTGATCACATTTCCCACCCTGCCCTGAAATCACACAGCAGGTGCCCAGGTATCCTGATCATGTATCCTGTCAGGTGGGTTCGAGTGGGCTACCTAGGCCGACCACTCTGACAGAAGTAGCACTGTTTGGTTATGAATGCTCTTGGGACGGGGAGAAGACATATAATTACAGCCTGAGGTAGAGGAATGGCTTTTTGTCTTAACTACATGGGTCTGTGCGCCATCTAGGTCCCAGGGCGTACAATGCAGATCTCTGAAGTTGCTTCTCTTTGTCTTGAAGAAACTTTACACCTTGGATCAGAGGTGTGGGAGGAATGTAAATTTTAGTGATGTTCGTTTAGTTAGAATTATGTCTGCTAAGTGGCAAGTCACCAGCTGCAGCATGTTATCACTTTTTCAACTTCATTCACAGACCAGCCTGACCACATGCTCTGCAACGTTGGATTTGGAGCAGGAAAGAAGTCATGGTACCGCTCCATAAATGTGAGAAAGCACTGCTGAGCGGGTGATAGAAGCTAGTGTATGGTGTCTGATTTGAGAGACTTACTGTCACATTTTTAAGGTCAGCCCTGCAGTATACAGCTATACTGTGAGTATGGAACTACTGTAGGGAGAAAGTAAACATATAGAATATACTGGAGATCTGTGGCACTGAAGCAATTGTTTCTGCCATCATTACTGCAAAAAAAGCAGGTGCCTGAATCCATCAAGACTGGGTTCTTCCTGACCTATATGTCACTATACTCTCTGCTGCTTTAGTAATGTCTAAAGTAAATTAAGGATAACTGTAACATCCTGGATATAGGATACTCTCTGAGAAAGAAAGATTTGAATCTATATTCAACATAGATACAGAGGAAGGAAGCAAATCCCAATATTGCCTCCTGATAAATGAAAGAGAGGAGAACTATCTCCCCAAAGCTCCCTTTTCAAGCCTTATTTAAAAGACAACAGTGGGGTTTGTTTTGTTTCGGAAGAAGGTGAAGTTAATTGAAAGAACAGGGCCAACATTTGTCATTTGCAAGTTTGTTTCACAGCCTCTCCCCAGTCATACTTGCCAGCCCCCAAAGTTCAGAATGACAGGGCAGCCCGAACCAAAAAATTTCTCCCTGCAGCTCGGAGTAAAGTATGCATGACAGGGTGAGGACTGGATGTGAGCTGTACCTTTGAACCCAGCCTTTCCCTGTGGCTGGCTGGGACGGGAATTGGAGGAGCCAGAGCCTTGATGGGGAGCTAACAAGACCTCCTCCTTGTAATCAGCTCCCCCAAACCCTTTAAACTTTTCTCCATGCTAGTTTTAGGCAGCACCCCAATCAATGTTGGGGTTTGGGTTTAGCAGTCAAGGGCACATATCACGTGTTTCACGTGTTTCCCACGCACTGTGCAGGGAAACAGGAATGTGCACAACAGGATTTAGCCCTACTGTAAAACTCAGAGTCACAGTGTCCAGGGCCCCTCTTTCAGATTGGGCCTAAATTTCTCTTTCGACGCAGCCCTTACTCTTTGAGCAAGTAGGCTTATTTATGTAGGTAGTTTATCTTGCCTTTACTTCTTACACATTTTAGCGCGTAATTTATCTGATTACTCATAGTTTCTAAATATGCAAACAATCCATATAGGAAAACAGTTGTCCATTTCCAGGTTTACAAAAACATCTGCCAGTTGTACAGCAACTTCAGGGCCATGGCCCTCAACACTTGGCTTCCCAAGTACTTAAAAGTACTTCTGGGAAAGTAAGACGATTTGTTCCATGTGTGTTAGGTTCAGGGAGCTGAAGGGAAGGAGTTTTTCTGCATTTGAGTCAGAAGGACAGGGCTGCAGGCTCTGCTAAGTCTACCTGGGGGGGTCAGGGCACCCACACCGCACTGTCACGCCCACAGTCTGGCAGCTGAGCAGGAGACCATCAGCAGTGCATCCTATCAGCTGATCTGTGCACACAGGATCTTTTCTGTCATCTCTTTCTAAAGCATAATTTGGCTATATAAAAGCATCTAAAAAAAAAAAAAAAGAACAAAAAAAGCAGTGGGGCTGGAGGGAATACGCTAACTGCTGATACTGCAAAAAAATCCCTCCTAAAATACCAGCCGAATTTGGGAGCTTAGCAGCAAACAGCTCCCATGACTTAAGATAAGGTAAAATCTTAAATCCTCTTTAATTTTACTGCCACTAATAATGCAGCCTTCACATTGTGTTTAACAAATAAACTAATGTGTGTACATAAACAAGAAAGCTATTTTCTGCTAAATAAGCAGATTATGGTTTCCAAGTTAATAGGTAATCGTAAACAGCAGCTGCCTAGATATCATCCTTTATAGCACGAATAGAACCATCAGCATAGTGAAACTAGGGGGAGAAAGAATATTTGTTTCAACCATGTACTGCCCTGCAGTTCTTTGCAGAACAAAAAAAAAAGTCCTTTTGAAGTATGTAGCTACAAAGAAGCTATTTAACAAAAAACGGTATCATTTTCTACAGCTGAAGGAAAAAGGGGAGAAAAGTAACAGCTACGATAATAGGGTGTGATGTATTATAAATTCCAGGAAGAATCAATCTCTCAAAGGAGGAGAAAATGGTTGTGTTATAAAAGGTCTCAGTTCCACAGAAAAAGTAAAGACACTTCTGGAAATACCTAGACCATTATATTTTCTTAAAAATAAAACTTTTCTGTGTCCTCAGTTTTATTTGTTTTGAGGGCATACTTTCATTGTTCACAACATTCTAATCTTCAACAAGAGCTTGCATTTCATTGATTGAGACCACAGGTCTTGCTTCTCATTCTGAATTTGGCAGAGTCAGGTATTGATGTAGCTACATTAGTGAAAACCCCAAGGAAAAGCCATCATTTATATTTGTGGAGTGTAGACTCACCCACAGCTGAGGTCAGTTCTCTTCGTACAAACTCAAATCACCTCTCTCTACACTTGAATTTGTCCTGATATAGCCGTCTTTTGACAGGTCATTGTTCCCAAAATTGGGACAAAGTTTCAATGTAGGTCCTAGGTTACTGCAGGAAAAACACGGGAATATGGTTATCACTAAAGAGAAGAGTAAATGGGTTTTAATACCTGCAGTAGGAAACAGCTATTAAATGCTACTTTTTTCCTTTTCTCTTTGTCCATATCTGTTTCTATTTGCCAACAAACATATGCAGGTAAAATAACTTCAGAAGCTTTATCCTTACTAAGCAACAAACCCTCCTGCGTTGTTCTGTCAATAATCAATTCTGAAGTTACATACAATTAAGTTCAGCCTCAGTGACAGCAGACTAGCTATTCCTGATTTGCACTGGTGTAAATCAGAGAACAACCAGTTCTACGATTTTGCCAATTCCAAGGTTTTGCCAGTTTTAAGCTATTGATTTTGTCTTTATTGGAACTATAATTATTGGGAAGAAGAGCAAATACTTTGAAAAGATGTCAGCAATCATGTAATACAGAAATGGAAAAGACTGTTTCCCACAGTAGCCCTTCTCTTGAGCAGAACTTTTTAGGACAATCTCAAACAACTTTCTAATTAACTACCCATGCCATTTGTATTAAAATATTGTTGTTTTATATGTCAATAGTATTCCTGTGAGAAACAGATGTGTCTTCCATGAAGCCACCATTCACACCATTAGTGTGAATTTAGCATTTCTATATCAGTGGTTGAAACAGTTTTAAAAATCCAGTTTGAGCTCTGTGAGATTCTCACATATTCAGACCTCTATTTCATATTGTTGCCGCAATGTATTGATGTCATTTTTAGGTATCTCCTACCTACAAAGAAAATATACTGTGGAATACATTTAAGACAGTTGACACCCCTGACATTTGGAGTGGTTATACTTCTTATCTTAGTACTTATAAACATTTTCTCATTGACCTTAATAACTAAACACACTTAGCCTAGGAAAGAAGTTATGCCTGGGAAAGAAGTTATATTTGTCTCTAATGCAGACATTATTCCATCAGCTCTGCATGACATATCAGATCAGGATATGTAAATTTATTGGATATGTTAACTTGTACCTTAACTGATGAAAAATTTGGAGTATTACAATATAAAAGAGGCTTGCCCACAACACTTAGAGAAAAGGATACAGAAACTCATCTTCAGGCTGCTGTGTGCCCTCATTATACTTGATAAAATAATAACATTTATCATCGGAAAAATTTTCCCTCTAAAAGGAAAAAATTGCAAGTAACTTACATGAAGTAAAATCTCTATAAATTAATTAAATGAAAAAAATTAATTTGAAGGGGAAAATAGATCAGGAACAAACTTTATTAAATACAGTAGAACGATTAATATTCATTTCACTGAAATGAATACAATTAGAAAGGGCTAGCGAGCAAGATGGCAGAAATCTATTCTCTCTACTCAACGGAGGAATTGTTCCTCTCTGCAAAACACGGCTTCCTGCATTTCATTGCAAATAGCCTTCTGATACCGACTGTATTATAGATTTTAGTTTCAACTTTGAATGCTAGTAGTTCTTCAGATAAGAGATCCTAATTCTGGCCTCGGTTTTATCTCAAGAAAATGGTTCCATACAAGATTTAAATAAAATATGTCCAGCTACCATTAACAGCCCTGAACAAAGTGTTCTGCTTTGTAGACTGCTCTGTGATAGCCAGTCCCCCTGGAGCAAATGTTTCCTAATTTATGTAAGGTAGGAGCAAGCAGAAACCGAGTTCTGCGATAATATTCAAGCTTCGCTCCCAAATGTAACATCTCTGGAACAAATCTGTATAAAATGACTCAGATAGCTCTGCTACTGTAAACACAGTGACCAGAAATTTAGCAATCACGGAAAACAAAAGTAAGATACAACGCACAGGTCTACAATTCCACCTAATGACAACATCACTGACTGATTTTGAATGAAAGAGAGCACTACAGACTTTCCTGAGAGTAGTTCACCTCCCTGGCTATGACTTCACATGTAATAAATGGACAGTCTGAACATACGCTGTCCTGCAAAGAGTGGGACGTCACAGATTCGTGGTGGCACTGCTCCCGCTAGCACATGGAAGCAGGGGTATAACCAGCTGCCCTTCAGTATTACACATACGTTTCATGCATCAGTGTTTACGGGATTGAGCCAAGTCCTCTGCTTATGTTGTAGTGTGTATACTATAATTTGAATATACTTATTGTGATTTATTTGAATATGCTTATTGTGATTTATTTGTTGGTATGCATTAGTTTGTATTTGCTTTCCTTTTTGGTCTACAAAAATTGTCTTCAGTAGACAGTGCTCTAGAAAGCACATTAATAAACTCTGGGGATAGAAGTAAGAAACATTTCCTTATATGATTCCTTATATAACATTCCAACTATCATTTGTCTTTATCTCCATCTCAGAAGATTTTATAGC
The DNA here is from genome assembly GCF_000708025.1 of Charadrius vociferus. Taxonomy (NCBI): domain Eukaryota; kingdom Metazoa; phylum Chordata; class Aves; order Charadriiformes; family Charadriidae; genus Charadrius; species Charadrius vociferus. The sequence continues at coordinate 1,070,366 of NW_009647223.1, read as the reverse complement.
TGTGAAGGCTGGCTCAATGAACATTTCCTGACTAAGATGGAGTCCCTTCTGCCTCCCCCTCTCCTCTGCTCACACTTTAGCAGACTAAGATCAAGCTGTAAGTGAAAATAATGTAAATATAGCTTATAGTAAAGGCTGCCAATGTTAAACAGATCCCACAAGTTCTCGAAGCCTTGCACTGGCCCACTGTAATCAACTGTATTGATTTCTGTCACATTCAGAGAAAACTATAGAAATACAACCGGTTATGTCCAGTTTTGCCAGTTATAAAACACAGCCTATGAACTATTTGATGAATCTGTGCTTTTTCTTAAAACATACACACAGAGATGGTAGTATTTAAAATCCTACTACAGATATGAGATAAATAAATTATGAGGTTTAACAGAATTCTCCCGTATTTTTTCCTGAATAAAGGAACTATTTACCCAGTAATGCTATTAGATGCTATTTAATTTTGTATAGCATGACCTGTATAGTATATTTCACATTACAATGTCACAATTGATGAGAAAAGCAAGAACAGACAAGGATATTCTGCAATATTTGAGACTTGTCAAGATTTTCATAATCAAGAAACGACAAGAAAAAAACTTGTCTCGTAATTGCCAAGATTGTCATAATCTTGACAATGACAAGACAAGTTTTCTCTCATTCACATTCTTCTGCTTTTAAAAAATAACAGATTTTTTTTTTAAGTAAAGTAAGTAAAAAGAATTTTCTGAAATGTGGAGCATACTAAAGTTTAGATACTTGAAGAACTTTCAAACCACTGTGGATATTCATGGTGAAAAAGTACTTACTGATAAACCACCTAAAATCCTTCACAGTATAAAGCTTCAAAGCAGTGTAAATTCTTCAGGCAGAATACGCACATATTTTTGTGTGACCTAAGGCCAAATCTTCAGCCAATCCCACTCCCAGTAGATTCAATGAAATGCTGCTGATCCACACCTAGAGTACTGACCCATAATCTTTTAATATACCTTAGCTGATTAGTGCTGATTCTGCTTTTTATAACTATTTTCATGGTATTATTCCTTTATTCTCACTTTTCTGGAACTCATTTGCTCAAACGTGAGAGATCCAAATCTGGGCCTTAACGCAGCCTAAGCACTTAAGCCACTTTCGAGCGGATCCCATGTAGGAGCTGTGAGATACATTAAAGAGTACATACTTGAAAGCAAAGGGGCAGAAAACTCCAACCAAACAAAACAATGACAGCTGCACAAAGGAGTAAATCCTGGCACTGCAGCTGGTGCAGGACAATCTACCAACACCACGCGCTTATTCCAGCAGACCTGAGTCTGCTTGTAAATTCACAATTACTGTCATATTCTCAACCACAGCTGCCTGTAGCAGCTGTGAAAAAAAGCCTGGTGTGGGTGTCCACATTGGCATCCTTTGTTCCACTGTGGTACAACCCATATACAGCTCGGACCTCATTTATCAAAGAAAATTAAGAACTTCATGTGGCTCGGACTAGCTTCGATTTCTCCTCCAAGATCTCCCTCCATCCCCTGCATGACCCAAGAGTCCTAAGGGGACGGTAGAAATTCCCCATATTGTTCTTAAAACTGACGCTTGATCACAATACCTATATTGAAAAGTATAGACTTAATATGTGCCTATAAAAAAAAAGTAGTGCCTCAACAAACTCGCATTTCAAAGGCACTAGATGTTCTCAGAGGCAAACTTGCTTTCTTAGCAACACCCACAGCATGTGTAGAGTCAATTACAAATACTCTCAGCCTTATCCAGTCAATGGTTGGGTCAGCTGCTCATGGAAATTGAAGCATTCAGGAGTCATCTAAGTAAAAGAGAAAAAAGGGGGAAAGCATCTTCTAAAGAAAGAAAATATGTTTTAACCTTCTTGGAGCTCAAAAATAGCTAGAGAAGTTTGATCAAAGTATTCAAGAGACTCAACCTCAAATAAAAAAAAAAAAACAACCAACCTTTAGGCCAGAACACATTTTGTGCTTGCTAAAAATATGTGAAAACCAGAATTACATAAAAATGTCTTGAATCCTGAATTCTAACAGTCTACATAAAAATTTCTTAAAATATTAGACCGGAAAATAGTTGCAAAAAAATCTCTTTATCTGTAAGTTCTAAATTAGCATTTTAGGTAAAAAAAAACAAAACAGTAATGATGAATGATGTTCTGAGTTCACTTATTCTCTTTATAATACTGATGACATATGTGTTCAGCTGATTTGTGGAAAGACTCATTTTCTTCTCTTTTTGGCATTGTTGAGACAGTAAGATTCGTAAAAAATAATCTGTCTTCCTAAACGCTTCATACATCAACACCAAAATAGACTGCATTGCAGAAAACAAATTTGTAGAAAAAATATGTCTGCTAAATGCCTGTGATGCGAAGGAGTGTTTTTTATATCTTGGAAAGTACAGAAACTGTCAGAAAACGTATGCAAAATGCTTTGAGAAATCTCAAGATGTAGCTGCTGTGGATAGCAAACAAACTCCTAATTGTAGGAGAGGGCTCTTGGAGATATAGAAATGGTACTTTTTTTTCCTTTTAATTGCACATCATCTATCATCTCTTCCCTCTGCCTTTCTGAGTTGTCCACCAAAAATAGTTTGTAACAGAAGCTGTCAGCTTTAAGTCGCGCACAAACAGGGCAGGAAAAGCAGTAGTACACGCATATGAATGTCATGATGCCCAGACAGAACAACTGCTGCTCACTAAACGCACCATTCAAAATTTACCAAATGTTTAACTGAACTAAAGTTTTAAGTACAAAGGATGATGTAAATCACAGAAACTTTGTCTCAACTAGATAACACAGACTCAGTGATACTAAAATGTTTTAAAACCTTAAACTTTATCTGTCGGTGCAGTGTAGCACATGAAGTGCACATAGGTGGTGCACACTGATCTCAGAGATGTGAAAGTGATTTTACATGACCATTACTCATGCAGAAATCTTTTGTCAATTAGTTATTCTAATATAATTTCTGGCAAACTGGTTAGGTCTGAATATTTGTGGAACAAGGTCTTATACACCAAACTTCGTGTTGCAGACAAAGACATAAATGCCAATGTGTGTTAATCCAGTTCATGATAGAGTATGTTTTTATTTATTTTACACATTTTATGCACGGATATAAAGCATTTTATATCTTGTGTGCATTTCCAAAAAATGAGATCAATGTGTTTTTTTTCTACCAGCCCACTAATTCATAACATAAAAGGCGCTTCATTTCTCTGTTCACACAGTTAACTTGTAGTTGAAGAGACCAAGGTAACTTGAGTTTTAAGTGAGGAAACGGAAGAATTTTTCAGCAATATGTAGCATGCGGGCACTGGTTATTCTTCTACTGTTCTGATGACCTCAAAAACACTTATCAGAAATGGAAAAGAAAACATTTTGAGCAACTTGGTCTAGTGGAAGGTGTCCCTGCCCTTGGCAGGGGGGTTGGAACTAGATGATCTTTAAGGTCCCTTCCAACTCTAACCATTCTATGATTCTTACTGCTTTTTTTTCTGCCTACTTGTTGGAGGAACTGACAAGATAGGGTAGAGGAAGGACCCTGAACACTGACACCTCTACCTATGTCCTAGTTTTGACTTGCTAGAAACAGTTGGGATGAAGGAGGAATGACCAAGCATATGATCTTGAGTCAGAGTTGCACCGTTGCACTGGCAGGAACATACTAATGAGGTTGCAAACTGTAAAGGAAGAGTACAAAAATGGAAAGCAAACTCATGATTAAAGACAAATGTAAGAAACTATCACCCAGAATGTATGGCAACACCAGAACTTGAAGATGCAAGATAAGTATCAATTACCCAAGAACAGAAAGTAGCAAGACTACTACAACGCATTATAAGCAAAGGTCAAAAGAGAGGATAGATGTTATCTAACAGATAAGTAGAGGAAATCAGGGACCACATGGGGAAAACTGATATAATCTATGCCTTATTTACTTCAGTTTTCCCAAACACCTAATTAGCAATCATAAATACACCCTAATTATACAAACCATTAGCCTAAAACAGGGAAAGAACCTGTTATTTCTAAAATGTAGAAATATTCACCTCGGCAGCATGGCACAGATTTCAGTATATACTACATATGGGATTAGCAAAATGATCTCTGTACCATCTAAGAGGATATCTATGGAACATGGGATGGCCCAGAAGGCCACAGAATGTGAGATATAATGTTTATCCTGAAAAGGAAAATAGAGGCCCCTGGAAATCAGTGATCAGTGACTCCAGCTGCAATATGTGAAAGGTACTAACAAATATAGTAATCATTTCTGAGGCAACAAGAAATAATGAGGGAATAAAAAATGCAGCTGACATGAATTTGACAAGGAAAAACTATATCAAATGGATTTAATTGTCTTTGGGGTAACTGGTCTACTGGAAAAGGGAAGTGTGTTAGATATATGTTGATATGATAATAAGCACAGTCTAATACATCTAATAAGCATAGTAGTAAAAAAAGGCTAGAAGAACTCACTATAATACGGACACTCTACTGGATGAAAAGCAGCACTTAAAGAACACAGTTATCAATGATTTGCTAGCAAACTGGACATTTCAGGTAGAATCCCACAGTGTCTGCCCCAAGACGAAATCTGTTGAACATTCCCTCTTAGACTTTGATGCAGACACATTAATAAAAGAGCACACGTAAAAAACGTGCAGGTTGTATATACAAACGAGAGGGGTTGTAAGTACCTTAGAAGACAGGATCAGATTTCAAAATGACATTAATAAATAGTTCTGAATTAGCAAGATGAAATTCAATAGGGAAAAGCAGGAAGTACATTTAATGTGAAGACTTAGAACATACTCGTTAAGGATCATTATGAAAGGTTCATTATATATTTTAGCCTAGATTGTGGAGATTTATAAACTAGATTACAAGTTACGATCCAGGTGCTTTCATTCAGAGCAGAGCTCAGGACTGGGTGGTCTTTTTGAGATGGGTACTAGACCTATATTTTTACACTATTTTGGACAGAGTTCATGATTTAATATGAACTATGCAATCACTTTCAATTTTAAAGCAATTAATTAAATATCACAAAATGTAGTTTTAAGACCACACTGCTACTATGCCCACAACTAGCATCAAAGAGATAAAATGCACGTGTAACACATTTTCAAAATGCAGTCCAAAGTAAAACCTCTTCCTTCAGGCAGCGTTTACACCCTCACTGCAAACCAGCAGTTTCGTGATTGTGACTCTGCAGGGAAGTGTGGTCTGTGCCTCCCTCAGAATAACCTGTCGCTTTGTGCAGGAGTGAAAGGGCAAAGGAAGGGGCGTGTGTTTATTACTAACACTGTTCTACCTGCTGGTAGAGTATTTTGAAAACCAGGAACATTTTATAAACCATATTTGTGTCTAATTCTTATTCTCACAAAGGTTTTTAAATGGGCACAAGTCTAGAGCCCTGACTTCCACAAGGGCTGGCATGAAAGGTTCAGGCAGTTAGTGGCAACAAGCTTTAAAGAGTAACAGACCTTCTGTGAAATTAAAATTCAGCATCTAAACATGAACATGGGGAAAAGAGAAATAGTGGTAATTTTATAAGTCATTTTTAATGGAACATTTTCCACTCATCAGTTTGCAGACGCTGCAACAAACAGGAATACAAAGTGATTTTTTGAAACACTTAAAGAAACCCATGAGGGTTTGGTTCTATGCTCAGCAAACACTATGAGTCTACAAAGCAGCAGGTTACATTGCCAGCCTAAGATCGTCCACTGGGCTTCCACACCCAGGGGAAAAAAATGCATAACACAAGTTAGTGAATGATTACTTTTGCAAATGAAGGTCATCCAGAATCTGAACACACACGTACTGTGAGCTCATTTTGTACTGTCAGGCTTCGTGCTATCTCCCATAAATTAAAGGTCACCAGGAAGAGCCACGCATACTCAGTTTTCTAAGGATTTCCTTGAATTAAATAGAACTTTTCCTACACTGGAGTAGGTGTGTATCATCATCGTAGAAATATGGTGTATAATGCCAGTGCTATGCTCCATTTTCGAAAATTTTAGTGACAAAGTAGATGGGGAAAAATGACCTGATGCTCCTACTTGAGCCACCAGAATTCTGCTATCAATAATTCTGTCACCAGAATTCCTGCTATTAATGTTTCTGTAGTTCTTTTGCAGCAGAAGTTCTTTTGCTAATTTAACTCAGCTTGAAGTTACTGACAGTTTTCTTATCAGAAGAACTTTTTGCCAACAAAGAACTACAATTCCGCTAAGACAATTGATATGGTTATATCCAATAGGATATGGTTATAGTGGTAAACTCATGTAAGTACTGGCAAGACTGTGATACTAAGTGCAAAATTTTACTAGGCCATTTTTAATAATCTCCCAGGACTGGTCATCTATTACAGTGGAAAGTGCTAATAGCAGACATTAAATGGTGTATTTGATGAAAGGCAAATATAAGCGGTGTTAAAGCGCAGGGTGAATCCCATTCTCTCATATTCAGGTGAAGGATTAAGTGAAATTGTTTATGTAGCCATGAGAGCTGCGAAGAAGACCGCGCCTGCTCAAGGCAAACAGGAAATTAACACTGAGAGATGGGCTAAGAGCTTTCCACATTGCAAAAGTGTGCTGGAAGCAGGAAGCAAACAGGAAACCAGAAATATTTGTGCAAAATGATACATTATTGAAGACTGCCACTGCTTTCAGCTGTCTGCTGAACACTTCCTTCCAAAGTCTGCCAGCGCAGGAGAACTTTGCTGGGCCTGAGAGGGAGTCCTGGATTGCTGGAACTTTGTTGGAGGCTACTGGAGCTAAGCTGGGAAGGACACTACAACAACAGACTGAGAGAGGTTGTGATTTTTTTTCCAGAAATTTTAAAGAATTTGATTTTTTAAGGCTAAAACCAAATTAAGCATATATATCACTAATGAATTAAAACCCCTGGTATTTTTGGCAAGCACTACTTGCTTTGTAGCTGCATAGCTCTTTTTGTTTTGCCGGGCTTTACAGAGGATTAAGTATAGATAGTAAAAGAAATTATGTATAATACATATAGCCTACATTATCCTACTGTTGTCAAGTAGCAGAAATTCATAAATAAATTCATAAACTCAAAAGGAGTTCATCATGAAATTAATACTCGCACTAGTAAGCTCTTTATCAAACAGTGCAACCCTAAGATCTGCCAGTCTATAAAACAATTCTGAGTCCTGTAACAGCTGAGAAGCAGCTCTTAAATGAAGTAACAGGTGAATGGGCATCTTCTATCCTTGATTACTAGAGGAATAATAAACTTCACACTTCACAGAGCCCGCTTCACCTGCTGAATGATCACTACCAAGAAAACTCTCATATTTTCAGAGCTGACAAAGGAATTATAAATATTTTGCTATGGTTTATGTCTGCCATGTCAACTTCTTAAGAGATCATTCCCCCAGAAGGTCAAACTTCCAGTGCAATGAGAATTACTGCTGGGTAGTGCTTTTTAGCATTTTTCTCCCTAAGTGGCAAATCCAACCATATCTTTCTCTTATCTTTAAGGAAGATTTAAACCCCCCTCAAACTCTCTGTTTACTTAATATATTTTGAGAATAGTATTTTAAGTATAGCTTTTCATTAAATAAACCCTCCCAGGGCTAAACAGATGGATCTTTTCTTGTTAAATTTCTCACCTTCATTAAAAAACTAAACATTTGTATCAAACAACTCTTAGTTTAGAAAATTTCTCATTGGGAGGAAAACAATATTTCAGTTACATCTGACTGATGTTAGTTATTCTGATCTATCTGCAGCTCGTAGTTAATGACCCCATACCTTCAGACATGGAGGAAAAATGTATGTGCAAAAGAGTAAAGCTGAGAAAAAGTGCAAAAACCAGCATAGCCACTATCCAATTTGAGGAAAAGAGGGATGTCTACAGAAGACCACATGTTCTGGAGAAGTGAAGTTCCTTTTGAGGATGAGGCTATCTCCTCCCCGCCCCCGCTTCTTTTTTCCCTGAAGTGATTTCTCTTTCTCACTCCTTTCTTTTTATAGCTTAAAGCTGCTTTCAAAAACATATCTTAATGTTCTGGGTGACCTTTGCTGCCATCTCTTTATCTAGCTGCACAAATTCACTTTCATGCGGGAACTCCAAGATGTCCAAAAAACCAAAGTGATGAATTCTTAAAAGCATACCCAGACTGCCAGCCCTCAGAAATGCTTTTTGTGCCCCATAAGAGGATTACTATAAGCTTTGGTTTCCTTAACACCCATGTTCAATGGGCAAAGAAGCCACATCTCCCTCTGAGCATGCCAATATGCGCACTTATATTTAAATCCAAGGTTTTTCAGTGACATCAGCTAGACATTGGAAGAGTTGTAAAATACAAATAGAGTTGTTCTATGGCTTAAAGATTAATGTTACAATACCTGGAAATCAACCTTAAAAGTAAGCACTATTAAATTTTCAGAACGTGTTAGAAGTCTTCAGATCTTTCTTCAGGGAAGTACATTAATCCTTTTCAAGAGTAAATGCTAAACATTGATTTCCAATATTATAGTAGATGACCTGAATTCATTGTATGGTTAAAACCGCATAATGTGTATATTTTAACCTTTTATTCCAGTCTACTTCTATATGTGCTGTTCTCAAGTAAGAACTGCCCAGTACTGAAATCATTTGCAAAGCTTGCTAATGAATAAATGGCTTCTAAATTTCAAAATATATACCAGGCGAAAATCAAGCCGACTTAGTCAGACCCAAAATCCTATAGCAAATGAATATAAATAACCTCAACAGATACATCAAGATATGGCAGACTGGCATTTTGATGTAAAAAACCACATCAGTAAGTAGAAGCACGTACAGAAAGCATTATTGCTGGAAATTGAACTGAAGTCTGATAAGATTAGCTAAAATATGTGAGGTGAAGATAGAGGAATAACTATGAATTGCTTTCTCTGTTTTCAGCTCAATGGGCTATATTTTACATAGGTTGCTGCATAGGATACAGACTCTGTATTCTAAAACCCTTGGTTAAGTTACATTTTAAAATTGAACATACAGCCACAGAACTTCAACGTGGGAAATATACCTGAGTTTTATATGTTCGAACAGAATGACAGATGGATCTGCCCCAGGTGGCATAAATTAGAGAAGAATGAACTGGGAAATGAAAACCAAAAAAAGTGTCTGGAGCTAGAAAATTCAAGAAATCAGAAATTAACCAGGAGCTCCTAAGAGATTAATTGACTTTACCAATACCCTTATATCAGGAATTTACTTCAGAAATGAACAGGTAATTATTTTATCCATACATACATTTCTGTGGAACCAGAATGAAGCCCCAATTCTAAAACAATATCACCAAGGGGTTTAAAATGCAGAAAAGAAGTTCTTAACTATAGGCCATCTGATTATGCATGCAGTGCATTTCTTATTTCAGTTATTTCTGTTTCACTTAACCAGTCTCTTTCACTTATTCTCCTCCTCTCTATTGTTCCAGTTGATACCAAGCTCTGGACTAAACAGCACTAAATTCCTCTCGTATATGTTGACATAAAGCAAAACCAGAAAGCTGATAAATTTGTATATGCATCAGAACACATGGGACAGAAAGAATGAATGAAATCCACTCTGAAGCCGGTGACACTTTTGAGGTGAACAGATTTTTATATTCCTATTTAGATTTTTACAAACATAATTTTCCTATCATAGGAAAATACTCATTTATTCTGGCTGATAAAGTTTTCCAGGATAAGCAACATATAAATATGGACATCAAACATTTTACAGTCATCTCTAACTTTTCTAATTACTCCTGCCTGATGTTTAAAAGTATTGGAGAATCTGGTAGTTATACCTCTTTGTTTACTTTATTACAGGACTGAAAAAAATTTAGTACATTTAGTGCAAAATTGTTCAGAGTGATCAAGCTTCTATTGCCTTCTCACGTGGTGAAATTAAATAATGTGTTTCAACGTTATATGCAGTAGAGTAGGTAAAAGTCAGGCAGTGCTGACTGCGTGTGATATTCCAGGCATGGGCTGGCAGTGCCTGATACCTATGTGCCATCGCCAGACTTCAGGACATCACTCCTCCTTTTTCTAGCTCAAGTACAAATAGAAACATTACAAGATAGTTCCCACACTGATACTCAAAGAGCTCCAGTAGCTAAGCCTTGGGTGTTCCTTTTGACACCGAGCTTGGTCAAGCTAGCACTGCATCCATCCATCCCACAAATATTGCTGTTCCTCCCCAAAGTCTCTGATTAATCTAATGCAGGTCTCCAGCTAAATCAGATCTATCTTATTGTCTAGATAATTAACTCTATGAAGAGACAAGTCTATGAGATTAGTCTAGAATTATCTGTCAGGGTAGACCCTCCAAACACGGTATAGAAAACCAGCGGGTGAATTAAACGGCACATTGATTGCAGCTAACAAGAAGAATTGTTAATGAAGGGTTTGCTGTTAACATTTCTTTGGGTTTCTAATATCTTTGTCTTGCTGTTTCAGTGTTATGCTTGATCCTGCCTGTCACATATTATCATTCCCATAAACTGTGAGGGAGCTTATAATTTAGTTCTGTGTTCCTTGGAAATATACTTCAGCGTTAGGTTGCATCACCCTTCCCCAAGAGCTAGAACCGTATCCCATTCCTTTGTGAGAAGGGGATCCGTTCTGTGACTGCATGATTTGAAATTATCGGCAAACTCCCTAATTTTCTGCAACAAAAGATTTGAGAATGGAAGTATGTTTTCTCTAGTAAATTAACATACAGTACTTTCAAAGGTAAGGCACATCAATGTATAAATCAACAGCAGAAGTAAAAGGGCTGGGTTCTGTTCGCAAGGATCTACTTCCACACAGCACAGAGGTCTAGAGGTAGGACATTGTCATTTCTCTATGTAAACCACGTAGGCATTTATCACGCTCAGTAATGCAGGATCCTTATCAAGTGGTTATCTTTCAACTGTTAATAACTGTTAACACTCAGTACACTACACTGACCCACTGGCTGTAATTAATCCCTATAATGGTGTAGAGAGAGGTCCAGCAGAGTAATGAGTATGTTTATGTGTGGAAGGGAAGGGGAGCTAATGGGATGGACAGAGCAGTGTAAAGCTGCCCAGAGGTGACGGTTTCCCTCGTAGCACTGAGCTGCTGGACTGTGTCCTAACATGTTCATAAAAAACTGCAAGTTGTGCAGGAGTACATAACCTCATTACAAATTAACATAGGACAATGGACCCAAAATAAAAGCTGATGCGATACTGCTCTTGGAAGGCTTTTCAGGAGTTTTGATTAACTCAGACATGAAAATAGAAAATTTGAAGGTGGGTGGGTGAGGTCATTTGACAAACAGAAATCACCACAGCATATATACATTCTCTGTATTTTCATATTATTTGATTATCATACAGTAAAGGCAGTTCCTCTCAGGATTCACACTCCAGGTTTCGAGACACTGCATTTGTTTCCCTACTTTTTTATACTACTCGTTTTTCAAGTTGCATCTGATTTTGGGGCAAGATCCCTCAGCAGCAGTAGCTTCTTGTGTTTGCCTGGTAAATTTTACATTTATTTCTGGTGCCATTGATATAAATTAATAATGAACAACAATGAAAGCCAGAAGAAGAAGTAACAGCAAAAATGATCAAGGCTTTCCAGTGAATAGAGATGGCCTCAGAGCCGGACCTGGCGGAACAACAGCAACTGGCCGACCGCTTAGTGTTGAGAATGACATGCCACTCAAAGGGGTGCAGATTATATCCTGGAAGTATATAATGAAACAAAGAGAAGGCGCAGGCGGGATTTGTTCATTCAGAACCAACATATACAGTTAAATCTATCTACCTATCTTCAACACATAAATATGAAAACAAAAAGTCTTATATTTACTTCATGCTGCTTTTCTTCTTAGTGTGAATCCAGGAAGATTCCAGTAGTTATAACTACTTCTTTTTTTAAAAAAAAAATAATATATTCTATCTCACACAAACAAATCTGTCTTTTTAAGGTGTTTTCTATATTGAACACTTTCAGCAATAGCTAGCAATGACTGGTGAATCATCTTTCTCGTACCTTTATTTTTAGCTGCTAATAAGCCTATCCTCACATATTTGATTTCACCTTGTGACTAAAGAAGCTCAGATCTGCATATTTGATTCAGAGGTGCTACATGCAACAAAGACTTGCCATGCCAGAACTGGCAGAAAGGACGTGTCTCCCAGGAGGGAGTCTCACAGGGGTCAGGAGCCATTTTCAGTGCTAGCAGTGTCTGCCACAAACACCATCTCAGGTGTACTATCTCTGGGACAGTGACACTTGATTCTGGGCCATATTAGTGTTTCACATTATTTTGTATTATTTGCTTTTCCACTGGGGATTTTGAATAGGCTGAAAATAAAAGCCAACTTGCTCCCTTTGGGAACTTTAAAATTTGAACGGAAATACACCTTATCAAAGGGTTAAAACAATGGTAGAAAAAGGATGCTCAAATAAATGGGGAAGAAACTGGAGAGAAACAATGCGCACTGGTCTGTTTTACAATTTTAAAATGTTTAAGCATATATGCAGAAGGCAACTAATGGAAGTCTTAAAAAAGACCGTAGTGCTAAATGCCACATGATACAGGAGGTCTACTAGAGAAGAAAGTGCCACCTTCCTTTAAGACAGCATTTTGCTTTTCAAAAAAGATTCTAGATGCAAATTGTGAGCCTGTAGTGTCTACTACTATGATTACACGTAACTCAGCAAACCCTCTAACATAAACCAATAGGTACTCGCAAGCAATTTCAAAGCACGGGTGATGCTGTAACTATTTTCATTCATAACATGGAGTGAATCAACCAAGCTGCCAAGTGCAATACGTTTCTTGAGAAGAGATTGCTAAAAACTGAGCGCACGCCTAATGGTAACAGTGAAAGATTTATATCTGTTTTTCCTCATGCTGACCCCTGCAATATGTCACCAGACTGTAAAACAACAGACTACTAGAAACACAACTAAAATATGCCTACTGGCCAAATGGGAAGAGTTATTTCACTTGGCTGCAGTGATGTCTAACAGACAGTGCAAGTGCTCTTAGCTAGAATTATTGGAGAAAAAGACAATCAGCAGTGGAGAAGCTGGCTAGAAAAGGTTACATGTCTGCCAGAGATCCTTGGAGGGATTTTGTGAAAAGTACAGTCATTCAGCTACATTGAAAAGGAAAGGAGGAAAACCTACTAAATGATTCTTATTTGTGAATATTTAACTGCGCACTATATATATTACAGAGTGAATCCATTACTGAGGGCATGAAAGGCAGCTATCAAACCAGGCAGAGGGAAGCTCTTCTTCATGGGATCAATGGGAGGCTCTATGAGGAGTAAATATGAACTTATAGCAAGCTTGATGCTGCTTTATTTTAAGCTACAATTCCTATTACCCTTAAGGATTTGAACAGCTCATCTGGGTAATGCCCATCTTCCATCTCTGTTTCACATCTTCCTTCGTCTTCCACTCTGTCCACATCATTGCCTCTGTTTGGTCCTTTTGCAGTGGTCTTTCCCAGGGCTACTGAGGTCTCTAAACAATATAAAGCAGCCATTAACACAACCAAATAAACTCTTCACTTTTACCTTGTTTTTTAGGAAAATGTCTATTTTAACATTGTTGGGAGGCAGTGCTGTTTTCACTGACACACCAGCAATTCAAAGTTTTTATTCTTAAAACCTCCTAGGAGCACGCTATCTTCCATTTTACTGACTGATGCAGTTTAGTAAATTCTGCCTTGGTGCCTGCAAATGTTGGCTACGGATGACTAAAAGAGTGTGAGTTTACCTTGATTTGAGCAAGCTCTGGAATTACAAAGCTTATGGACAAAAGTCTGGGGAATTGCTACAGGTTCACTCCAGATTAGCAGGATACAATGCTGGGACAGGGTATAAGGGTTTTTTGGATTCAACAGCTTTTCCATGCCACGTGAAGAGCTTCCTCCATCTCTAATAGTCAGCAGTCCATTCAGTTAAAGCTTTATAAACCAGAGTTGTAAACTCAGAGTTTAAGGTTTGAAAAGTCCCTCATGAATGCTTTGCTGAATTAAATCCGAAATACTTAAAAACCAAGTAAACTCGGAATTGTTCTAGAGCCTCAAAGGTATTAGCAAAGGACTACTTAGGCTTTTTATTAAAAAAACAAACAAACAAAACACAAACAAATAAACAAACACAGAACAACTAATTAGTTGGTGTCTTCACAGGTTTTTTTGGGCTGAATGAGCAGAAAATGTTGTGTAGTTGTGACTATTTGGTTCACAGAGCTGATACAATGGAATAGCAGGCGGTCTCCTGCTTTCATGCTGATACCATCATTGTTTTTTTGTTGTTCCCTCTGAAGAGTCCTCAACTTTCTAAAAATTTGTCTTTTGCTTGTTTGTTAGGACATTATGACTAATTCATTCCTTGAGTAATTTTAATGGTCTTAAAGGCCACTTCTGGAAATCGATAGTATCAGTGCAAGAAAATTTTAAACATAATTTTAGTAGCATAAATTGGAGACAGTAATAGTGACAATGAGAAAACAGACTGAGAAACAAAAGAGTATATAGCCAATGCTTGCTCTAAAATATCTGTAATGATTGTTTTATCAAGAGATTTACATTCTTGGTAAAGGGAGGCAATACATGATGGAAGTGGTTCGTAGAAAGGGAACTTGATGCATATGAAATGCAGCTACTCTAGAGAGTAGTATTTGCACACAGAACATTTAGGATTTTACTGAGAAAAAAGTGTGTTTGGGTTCTCTTACTGTCAAATATCTACCTTTGATTTCAGACTAATCTGTTCTAAGTCTTCAAATTACAGCTAAATTCTATTAGCAATTTACAACATGTGCCTCTATCATTTGTTTTCTTACATTTAATAGTATATGGTAAATCCAATATTGTCTGGATAGTGATAGTTAATGGATAGGGCATTACATAAGAAACCAGATCTTTGGTTTATCCCCAGCTCTGCTGCTGTTTCACTCTGGAACACAGTTTTTCTGTCTTTAAAATACAAATAACAATATTTATTCCACCTGAGAAAACTACCTGAAAGGAAAACATACCAGAAAGATCTCATTTTTTAGAGCCAAACTTCTGTGACGCATTCCTTTGCTTTTTTCCTCTCTTTCTCCTTCTTCCATTGACCACACAATGGAAAGCGAAGACTACTTCTCTGAGATCCCCCAAACCTTTCTAAAGTTTTAAAACCAGCATCCAGACCGTTTCAGATGCAAAACTAAGTCCCAAAACACTTCAGATACACCCATTTCTCTTTCTATGCACATTTATAGATAGGTCATATACTTTTCTCTCTTTAAAGCAATTCTTTTTTCCTACGAAGCACTTTCGGAAGTACCCATCTGTAAAAATCACTGCTCCTAAAAATTTGATCTCCTAGGATTCTTGCTCACAGACTTCTCTAGAGACTGAGTCCACCCACACAATAGATATGGCTCCAAAGAACTTAAATATGTAAAATCATAGTTCTAAAGATTTGCTGCCACTTCCCAACTCCATATTTTAACATAATTCTTCTCTTTTCCCCTTTGGCTGGTATTAACAGTAGTACATGGACAAATTCTCTGTTGATGGCTGAGAGACTAGGCATTACAAGTTCTTCTCCCTCTGAAAAACATCTTACCTACTTTTCTAAGCCAACAAGACTCGTGTCATCATATTGTCTCTATTTGTCTCTATTAGATGCCGCCTTATGATCCTGTTAGCTGCTTTCAATTGACTTTAATATAGCAATAAGTCCTAAAGCTAGTAACTTCCTCATGATTTATTAAAACGGATAGCCAGGTAGAAGAGAGGAAATGCTAGAGCTCTCTTTTCAAAGGCTGAAACTCAAGAACAATCTTTCCTATGCACAAAAGGATCTGCACTGAAAATAGACATTATGAGTGCCTGATACAGTGAAAAGTTTCAATAGGAGCTTTAATTTTATTAAACATCAGAGAATGTGACCGTAAGATACAAAGGCTGGGTCACAAAGGCATTGAAAAACAGATTTCAATTCACAGAACAACTTGTTTTTGAAAAAGAATGTGAAAAACAAAAGATTTTCTTTAAACAATGTTGAAACAAAGTGTTTGTGCTTCCCCAAGGAAGTGTGTCATTCAATCAACCTGTGTTGTACAATACTCTGAAGGGAAACAGAGCTTGCATCATTCTAGTGAGTCAAGAATAGGACAAACGCATTGCTTCATCAAAAGCTCAGTTTAGCATGGAAACAAGGGAGAAATGAAGCAACCCAGCCACACAGAAAAGTGAAAATGAAGAACCCACCAGGAACTGATACTGATAAAGTTCTGACACTTTACAGACATTAAAAACAGTGGTAGGTCAGCTGGACCTGAAATGAAAAGAAATTGAGGAATACCAAATACCTCCAGGACCTCCTGGAGATGCCTTTGTATTTGCAACATTTCCATCCTGTTTTCAGTGAATAATTGCTAAACATTTTCCCATTCTTCCATGAAAGGAATAGGCTGCAAGTTTTGTACTGAGACCCAATTCTTAAGCAATGCACAAAAAATCTCAACAAATTTTTTATAAATTCTTCAGTTTTAAATGGGCAGGCAGACAGACTTAAGATGACAATCCTACAAAAGAGAGTAGCCTCAGCTCTGCTCTCTCCTTTCCAAAAACATCAGCGCTGGAACAACACGTGACTTTCAGCATCTCAGGCTGCATTTTTTAACTGCCTTCTGAAATGTA
Organism: Charadrius vociferus; assembly: GCF_000708025.1. Lineage (NCBI taxonomy): Eukaryota > Metazoa > Chordata > Aves > Charadriiformes > Charadriidae > Charadrius > Charadrius vociferus. Next base: position 1,053,642 of record NW_009647223.1, on the reverse strand, counting down.
GCTCATATTGAGAAAAGTATACCAAACCCTGAGAGGGCAGAGAGGAGCAGGTGGAGAATCTTTGATTATTTGTGTTAGAAATGAAACCTGCTTAAAGAATTAGGTACAGTAACGCTTCTAATTGCTTGTTGTGCAAGAATGAGTAAAACAGAAAATTACCGGAATAACTAAAGCACCTGACTTTGCAGTATTCTGTAATAAGATGTATGGCAGCAATCTTTTGGAAATCTGCTTTTCAAAATAAAATCAGCCCTATAATTTTCTGATTGACGCATTCCAATATTGATAGTGACAAGAACTCCAGTATGCCACTGGCCTTTCTATGTCAAAGAGCACTGTTTCAATGTGCATTTTTGATCTTTGTGGCCTTTGTCACCTATCTGAAAATTGATACAAGTCCAGCTAATTAGCAGACAATAGAACTTGTATGGCTTCCTACTGACCACAACTTTTGCTTCAGAACATGTGCTAAGTGTTGGGTTATTGCAGCAAGAAGTTACCCATGCGTATTCCCTCATTAGCACAATTTCTTGCATTATGCAAGTTAGAAGTGGTATGAAATAGAGATGAAGAGATTCACCATTTTTCACTAACTTTAATCTCTTTCTATATGAAGATTTGTGAACATGAAGCTCTTAAGGTGAGCTATAGGAAGCAGAAGCATAGGAAGAAAGAAAGGAGAGACGAAATTAAAAGCTCCATCTTCTTGTTATGTCTGTCCTAACACACTGGGATGCTACCTGAGAGAAAAGAACAGGAAAAACACTGCAAAGAAGCGTTTTCTACAAATAAGCACTGTGATACCTGTATAAGAATGAAGACAGTTTCCGCAGTCATCAGAGCACTTGGCTAAGTTTCATGTTTCTAAATAACAAAATATGTTATTTAGAAATAGGCAGAAAAAATTTAAGTATCTACATTGAGGTACAAATTGCTCTTTTATAGTACTGAAGCCCACAGTATATTCCAGTATATTTTATTCTGAAATTTCAAACATACTTACAACTGACTGTTATTTTTAGTTTCTATCAGATGAATAATTTCCTTATTTCAAAAAGATTACTTGAGTGAGAATTGAGAAGCATGGGATTGACCATTTGACAGATTTTACTAGTGTTGACATAATACTCTTGAATCAACAGGTTTTACTTTTCTATTTATGCTTTAAAGTGATATATAAGTAGTAATGCTATAAAAAAAATCTAAATACACATTATGAATAAAATCATAACATTTTCTTCTCTATGGCCTTTTTTAACAACAAAGCTTGAAACATTTTTCAGGAAATTTGTGACACGGGAAAATTACTTTTTATAAGAATGTTGGTTTTTCAGATATGGATTAAGTTAACAAAACAACTTTCAGGAAATCTCAGATTTTACAAGAATTCTCTGATTCAAATCATCACCTTAAGTTCCAACAGCATTTTACAAGGTGTAAGCGTACTATCCATCAAAACCACTATGCATATCTGGGAGATGCACTCTGTTTTACTTGTCTGAATGCTGATATTGTCAAGATTGTTGTTCACAACACAATCCGAGTTCTGCAGTGATTACCTTTGTTGTGCAATGAGAAGCGTCCCATCCTGACCTTGCACTACACGGGGAGTGAACACACTTGCTTGGACAAGGGGTGAAGGAAATAGCTGAACGCAAGCCAGAGGTTGAAACACAGATACTCTGCTGTTGATGATGACGTGTCTGGATGAGACGAGCCTTGAATCAAGGGAGCTGGAAACAGCTTGTCAGGTATAATGACAGGAGAATAACTCTACAGGGTAGAAGAAATATAGAGAGAAGACCTACTTTAGAAAGAAAAAAGGTGTTTCACCATCCAGAAGTACTGCACCAAAAGAACAGAAAAGACAGATTTCTACATCATGTTTTAAGAAGGGTATTATTTGTCTAGACCCCAAGTTTGCCTGTAGGAAAGCTGGATCCTGTTTATACGCAGAAACCTCTGGTTTCACACAAATGACATTCTGCAATGTGACCTCATTTTCCTTTCCTCTCCACAGATGATAATAAAAACGAGAATGGCAGAAATATGAGGTAAGGTTTGTGTGCTAAGAAGCTTGAGTTATCTAATGAAAACCTTACAAGACTGACATAAGCAATAAATCTGTTATTAGAATAGCACAAACAACAAAACAGCAAGTGCAAAAACTATACTAAATTATTAGGTTTCTTTGAGCAGTGTATAAAAAAGAAATAGTTAGATTGACTTCTGCTAGTGGCATAGAATATGGGAAAGGGAAATATTTTGATGGCTCTAAAGACAGTATGCTTGTAGCATCTATAAAAGCAGGAACTTCTAATTGCATCTAGGGAGCAGCTGAATCCAAGTCTCTAAAACATTACTGGCAATATGCTTGATGAGCAGTGAAATCTGGTAGTGACCCATTTATCTAGATAGTTTAGTCTTTACTGAAGCCATTCGGTAGGACAGAAGACAGTGCAGTATTCTACGGCCAAACCCAAACAAGCATTAACTTTGATACTTGGGAGCAAGTCTGGATTTTTGTCATCTGTTTTACTTCTGCCACTTGTACAGTTTTTTGTGCCCGTCATTGCTGAGATTTACAACCCTGCACACTGTTCCCAGTTCCCCCCACCCGCCTTGCCCTGCTGCTTTTTGGCTGCTCTTGCCAAATTTCCTCAAATTCTCCTTGCAACAGGAGGATTCCTAGGTTTAACAGGCTTTTAATGACTGAAGAAGTTGCTTTGCTCAGTGACTCCGTGAGGGTCACATTCCCCAGCAAGACCTGCACGCATTGAAAAGGTGGATACAAAATGTAAACAGGGAGAGAACGACAATGTAAAATTTGGAATTGCTGCACATTGTTTTTTCAACTGAAAAACAAGAAATCTGTCTGGGAGAGGTCACTTGAGAATTTGCATGTTTTCTGGTTTTTATAAATGATTCTTAGTCACCATCCTTTTTTTCTGTGGACTACACTGCCCCCTATACAAATCAGCTTATCATCTTTGCTTTAACACTGCTTTAGAAGATGCAGCAAGAAAATCTTTTCATAATATGTTCCATCACTTACCTAAGAAGGATCTTGCCAGATATTTATTGATTCTGGCTTCAATTTTATGCTCACTATTCTGTCCTGCTACTTTTTATTGGAAACATCTTATCCCTTTTCCATATCCATATTCATCTATATTCCCTGTCCCATTATATTAGAATGTGTGTGTGCATCAGTTAAACTTGTAAATGATTTATGTGCTTATGCCTGAAGGAATTCTAGGATGTCGCTCATATATACAGCACTGAAAGCAGTTCACAAACAGTGATAATAGCATACACAGAGGTATATATTTCAATGGGAATGCAGCCAAGCAGAGACATATATACACATAACAGAGACAAAATCAAGAAATTAAACATTATCTCTTTTTAAAAAAATAGCTACAAAGGCTTCTCTGCTGCTAGGAGTGGGAAGAAGGGCTGAGCTGAGGTTCCCCTGCTGCCTCCCTGTGCTTGCTGAGCTGCGAAGGGGATGCTACTGGGGCAGGGAGCAATGCAGCCCCTGCGGCTCTCCTCCCCTGCAGCTCTGCTCTTCTGGAAGCCCATGGTTGTGAAAACTGCCCGCACAGCACATGCCCTACGTACAAACGCACAGTTACCACTGCAGAATTACAACTGAGAAGGCACTTTGTGCAGAAATTATTTTCTGGGCGTGCTAACAATCTGCAGCTTCAAAAAAAACCCCAACAAAACCAAGACTAAAACAATACGGTCACTAAACTAGAAGATTCATTAGTCAATCTGCAGCAGTATGTCCTGCACTTTAAAGATGACTCATTTGCCTAGGTCAGAAGAAGGCTGGAATTTCTCTGTTTATCACAATATGGCAAACTAGAAAAGAAACACATTTACATATTCTGCTCAGAACCCTTTAAATAGATAGCAGATCTAGTACTTAATAATTTTTTATAAAGAGTACTGTAAATCCTTATTCCATAAAAATATACTTAGCAGATTGATAAATAATGCTTGAAAAATCCTAGCCTTTCTCAGTTATAATTATTCATTCCTTTACGCAACAACAACTACCACAAATAAAGAAATGAATATGTGATATGACCTTCAAATGAATGTCAAGTTCTCAGGTGCCAGAGATTTTCCAGAAAAGAGTGCACCTTTCTTACACACCAAGATATAACATTGATTCTATTAGTACTAATACCGACCTATCCTGAACAATTTACTATCTATATTAAAGGATGCTATCATTCTTGCTCATATTAACACTAGCATGCTGCTTCTTCAAAGCAAATATGGACTTTGCTAACTGTTAACTGACAGCAAATTGCACGGGATTGGTTAAGTGGTAATAAACTTCCAAGGTTCACATTTAAATTTTGGACCATGAGAGGTTCCCAGCCTACAGTCTGAAAATCACTGTATCACTTAGCTTGATGATATTTTCTCTTACAGAACTGTTGTAAACCATGGATGATTTCTACAGTTGTTGGGTGGTGCTGAATATGAGGATTTAAGGTTCACTGCAGTTGCGATTAAACAGCTCCAAGGAGGCCCCATCAAGATTTGGAGAAACCGTGAACTTATTAGTTTTTCTTACTTGGAAACACTGGGGATAGTTGATGCATAAACCCACATGGTATGTGGCTCGATATCCCATTTGTCCAGTATCTAAAATGTCATTTTCATAACGGCCTTGGCCAGCTGATAATATTGCTTCTTGGGAAGTAACCTCGGGACAAGCACAGGTATGCTTAAAAGGGAACACTGCCAAAACATCTGCTATTCACATTATTCAAATACTCCTTATCCCAAGTACATTATCTTTCATCAGAGAAATCATCCCCTTTGCATTCACATGGTCAGTGCATCTGTCTCACTCTATTTCTGGCTAATTGAGAAAAAAAATCTTGGTGCCTTGCTAAATAAAGAAAAAAAAAAAAGGAAAAAAAATAGGCAAGAGGATTAATAAAACCAAGACAATAAATCCCTGTGGGCATTAGGAGTACAAGGATATTCCCTTTTATAAGAGTTCACTGTATTTTATGGCATATGCTGAGGTTTGAAATGCAAAGAATGGCTTTTTCAAAAAAGTGAACATTATTTGTGTAATTTTTTTTTTTTTTAAAAAGAGTGAGAGTCCAGAAAGCACAGACACAACATGGGGGTGTAACCAGCTGCAATACTGAATCTTACAAATCGTCGGGTTTTAATTTCCATGGAATTTCACTTTGTTCAATGGATCCACCTGCAGGACACATTCAATATGTGTAAGCATACACCAGCATTGAGGCTTTGGATAGTGACACTAAAGCACAACTGAACTCAAATCCCGCCTCTCAGATAGATTTCCTAAATACTGTGAGAAAAATAACTGTTCCACTCAATTGCAAATGCTGAAAAGTAGGTAATAATATGTCCTTTTTTATAGACTGAGACTTGAATCTCTTCACAGTAGGGTCTTCTTGCAAGTCCATGTTTGTATGATGTTTAATGCAATGCTTGCCCTGACTCAGGAAACCCTCTGGACTGTAATGTAAGTAACAGCAGCAACACCTAGAATTCTCCTCTTTTTCTCTTTGGAAAGTATTATAATGGAACCACAGATGAGAAAATTAGGAAAAGGTATTGATTGCAGTTGTCATGTCTTCTCTAAACCATTTGGATGTGCTCAGCAGCATTCCCAAGGCATATGCCAAGTTAAATATATAGAAGCACCTTATGCAATCACATGATGGTACTTCAGCAGTCTTCATTGGCAATTAACTGCACTTGCTTATCACTGAATCTACAGCAGGAGCTCCAGAAAACAGTGAATTTTTTGCAATCCAGACTGAAGGGCATTATGGGGTCACGGTTTAATGCCTGACACTAATTTTCAGTGGGAAAAATCTCCTTCTACACATTTGGCAGCACCTCAGTATTTGCATTGAAGTGTCCTTTGCCTCTCACCTGAGATGAAGGTTGATGCTTTAAGAGCTTCATGCATTCAGTTGTTATTTCGGCAGACCACAATACACGAACGGGAGAAGGAAACCCGTGGCTATCAGTTCATAGCTTAGCCAAATCTGACTGACATTTCATTCGCTATCACCAAAAAAATGTTTAGCCTAAAGATGACAGCTATCCCTGGCAGGTAGCAACAGCCCTCTCTCTTCAAATATGGGCGGCTGAGGCTTATCCAGGAAAGGCCACAAAGGACAATGACATGTTCAGTGCCGGGTCCTCTGAAAAGGGACATGGTTTTACCCTTCTTAACCCATTCTAAATATAGAGTCTAATAAGGGATCTTTTGAGTTTCCAAGTTCTTGAAAGCAAATCGAAGCTGCATGTTTTTAAACCTATTTCACCTTTTTCTAGCATCTCTGTAACCAATTTTCCCTTATTTTTCACATGAGGGAAACGTACTAATCTTCCCTTTGCCTCTTTTCCTCAAGGAAAAGGCTCCACTCACTCATTGATTTAATAAATAAATGAATTTCCTGTGCCAAGAAATTAGTATTGCAAACATACTACAGACATTTCTGTACAATCACAAGGCAGCAAAACCAACCAACTAGAGGAAAATCATTTTGCATCATCAAATATTGATTAAGTTAATGAAAATTTTGACAAACAGCCATATGACGGCATGAGATTAACTGCCGTGTGTGTTTTTACTAGATATTTTTCCTTTGTAATTAAAAACGAGTTTATACGTCAAAGAAAATTATATGAAGAAATGAAGTGGAATTAAGTTAATTTTATATTACAGTTGAAAACGCAAATGATACTCTTTCAATATAAATTACAGTCTTTTTCCAGGACCACTCTCAGTAATTCAGAAGCAACATTAAGTTGGAATTTTACAGGGAATTCTAATAGACCAATTATTAGTATTATTTATTAAGACAGTAGCTGTAGTGCTAGATGAAAATTGAGTCTTTTCTGTGCTTCAGAAAATCTTTCTTATATTCTATATATGTGCTCAGATCAAGAAGATTTTAGAACCACCCAAAATAAATGGGCAAAAAACTGCACAGACAATATTCATAAAAGCAATATTGTAATAATGAGAACTGTGCTTCAACTAAATTTCTTTTTCCCCTTTTCTCAAAAGTTACTACTCTTGCAAGAAACTATGAGGAGTTACGCACTGAATAAAGAGATAACTTCACAGTGTAAAATTCCAGCAAAGAAAAAAAATGAGGTTCTAACAGTTAGTAGGCAATTATCTACCAGGTACGTTTGCAAATCGAGGATCAGCTACAGGAAAGTGGAGAAATGCACTTTTCCATGGTCTAGTTTCAGGCATATTCCCATGAGAAATCATAGCCTTCTAAAACATTTTCTAAAACTTGTTTTGCAACATATGGTTTGTGAGCATTCAGAAAAAAAACAGTATGACCTGTAAATAAATGCCATTTATAAGAAGGACTGTGTGTACAAGTAGGAGATTCCCAAAAGAGCTAAGTGGGGTTTAAAAGCTCCTCCAGTGTCTTTGGGCTAGAAACCTTAGCACAGATTGAACCAGAAAAAGATAATCTTGAATAACAGTGCCTCAGAGGCAGAGATAGAGAGAAAGCACTGGTGGTGCTCAGCAGCACTGCTGCAAGGCCTACTGGCCAAAGCCCAACAGGAGAGTAAGCTACGCTTGTTTTTTAGGTGTGACAAGTATTTCTCCTTTAAACACTCTTTTGGGATTATGTAGAAAGACTTCAGTTCTTGCTGCCCTCAGTAAGGCTCCTAGTGCCATCAGCAGGATACTCTGAGGAATGCGTGCTCTATGAAAGACACCGTAACAACTACTGGAGTTTAGGAAGCTTCTGGTACCCATGCAGCGCCCCCCATCATTCCCACCTCCAAAGCACAGTATCATTACCGGGACTACTGGACGATTAAAAAGAGGGGAGGAGAAAGAACATGTACAGTCATTCCCAATCGAAATACGATGATACTATCTAGAGAACAATAAAACACTTTATAATTTATTCTAATCCATTGTAAAACTGATGTTATTCATCGATTTAGTCTTTTTTATCACAAGTCAGAAATTAGCCCAAATATTGTAACTATTTGTTTCTATTCAACATAGGCTTTTACTTCTTTGCTGTAAGATTCAAGCACCTCCCAGGAGTTCTTACCCACCTATGACTAACTTTTTTTCATCATATTCCCAAAGGGAGAGAAAAAAATCTGGATTCAGTCCAGAGCCGAGTTTCATTGTTTTACATGTTATCTCTGCCTCCTCCCTAGGAGGGCTCCTCAAGGAAAAGTATCAACCTCAGCCTCCATCAGCTTAACTCACGTGATACTGTTTGCTCTGTACTGTCCCCCTTTCTCTCATGTAACTCATCTAATCTGTTTTTCAGAGTGAATTTACAGCACATGGGAACAACTCTGCAAACTAGTTATCCTGAGACTGGTTTCAGCACACCTGAAGTACAAACTGTAACTAATACCTTTTCAGCAGAAAGAACCGTTCATTCTGCATAACTATTCATTTCTTTGCCCTTTGCAGTGAAATTGCCATATGACCATCTTACTCCTTATAGACGATAATTTCTGTGATGGCTATTTGTCCACTGAAACTAGATTAAGTCACTTATTTACAAAGTGTATCAGAGGCACCAGAATTCTGAAAAATCCTAGTCAACGCTGACTGGGGCTGGCACCGGATCAGTGACCAGACTTGACAGCTCCACATTCACTGCAATGAACTTATTTTTGAGTATTATTATATCCCTCTTTTTGAATGACTTCACGTATCTCAGTGAAGACTTATATCCAGGAAAATGACATTTGAGCTTTCAAAAAGGCTTATTTTACTCTGAAACAGACCTTGTGAACACGTCACTGGAGATACACGTTTCTTCTGATTCTCTGATTCAGTTATCAAATTTAACCAAGTGAGAGCTGAAATAAATGCTTTTGCCTTCTCCTCCAAATGCCAGTCAGGAGATGACAGATTGTACTCACAATTTGAATTATTTGAAAGTGCAATTTTGTAAAGACTGCTGTTGCATGGGCAGCTATAGGGCTGATTTTGAAAAGAATCTTCTTTTTTGAAAAGAATCCCAGTAGCACTTCCGCACTTAGATTAGACCACTTAGGTCTAATCTGAAAGCTATTTTCCTCTCTCCTTAATTCAGTCAGGTTTAAGCGCATGACTCAAATTAGCTCTTGCTGACGTGTTTTCCTGGTATTCTTTAAAGAAATATTTACAAATCCAAAACCTACTTATTGCTCTTCTAGAGTATGTTGAAATCTTTTTATTACCACTTCATTATTAAACGAATCAAATATTGCCACGGCATTATACCAGAAATACTAGGGACCCTCCTCAACTTTAGAAAAAGGTAAGAAGCAATCACCACGTAGGCTTTCACATAAATCAGATTTAAAACAAAATTCATAAATTCTCAATGAATTTTCCAAAAGTGGTTTTCTTCATTTCCCCAACAGTACCGTGTTGATTTTTTTATAATCCCGACAGGAACTATGCTCCAGATGAATTTGGCCAGTCTGTATTAAATAAACTTTCTTACACTTTCTACAGCACTTCATTATCAGCTTTATGTAGGCAAAGAACTACCATTTCTGTTTCATCTTGCAGCTTCAGTGCATAAAGCAGTTCCCCTAACACCGTCTCATACACCCACATAGTACTACTCCCTGAAAGCTCATCTCCTACCTTCTTGCAGCTGCTGCCCTTATCACTGAGTCACTGACAAATTGTATCACGGTAAATTGAGTTTTTATCATATTTAATTTAATTCCAGAGTAATTTCTTTTGAAGCAAATATTTCTCACATCTGATAAAGCATGCTTCTGCAGAGCAGAACTCCTATATTGAAGCACAAATTGAATGTATCTCAGAGCGCTGGACTCGTTCAGAATACCACATTAAAACACATAGCATAATTTCACTTTTACCCCAGCAAAATTTCATACTTTGTATTATAATAATTGCCATTTTTATACAAAGTAAACCATTAGCCACATACAGATTAAAGTCATCCTAAGCCTTCCACAGGTAAAAGATTTATTTTGGTGTACAGGTGGTGATAGTATTTTTTCTAAACTGGACTATTATTACGGTCTTGCAGATGCTGCACAGCTTTCCTTCTGATTTGCTCTACGACCACCTCCAGGTGAAGAACAAGAGTGTCAGCTCTATCTGTCTCAATTACTGCCTTTTTGAGGGTAGCAGATAAGATTTATTAGGCTCATGACATTACTACAAGCAGACAAGAAAAAAGAAACAGAATTCTCTCTCATTATGGTATATCAGGAATACATCCACACTTTAGTCTGGTGCAAACCAGCAAGAAACATGCATTGTTCTGAACAGAAACCTATTCTTCAGCAAAATGCAATAAAACTGCTCAATGCCTTTATTTCCCTTCGGTAACTACAAAGTCTTAACCCTTAATCTGACCCCCATCCCTTTTCAGTGCATGAAAGTGGTTTTAGAAGGAAGACTTTATTTGGCAAAGAGCTACATTTGAGTGGTTCTTAGCATGCAAAAATGTCAGTGATCATCTTGAGCCAACAGTATTGCAGGAAGATGGATATATGCATGCAGGACATTCATCTGCTTGGATGGCAAGGTGAAAGAGCACCTTCTTATGCCTTAGGTGAGGCACCATGGCTTAGAAAATGGGTGAAGGTTTACAGAGTATGCATAACTGATAGGATTGTCCTGAAAACTAGAATCCTGGTTTGCAATTTTTGGGATTACTCCAAACTAACACTGGAGGAAGGTGGAGAGAACTGTGTATGTGAAAAAAGGAGACTGCTACCACACAGTTAGGAGCCCTCCTGAACTTGGACTACCAGTTTTCAAACCTCCAACACAAATTATTCCGAGTAACTGAATCTGCTCATGAACAATTTTTTATAGCTATCTTCTTCCACGCAGACAAGGACGACGGAAGCTTTTTCTCAGAACTAAAATTTCACTTCTGAGGAAAAGACAACTTCCATTGAAAAAATATGCAAAAAAAATTCAGCAAGGTCTCGCAACTACAGCTGGATACTACATCTGATCTAAAGTTAAAGTCATGAGGCTTTGAGAGGAACCCAAGCTGACAAAAACGTGATTTAAAAACAAAATAAAAAAATAGTTGAGGTTGGTGGTGATCTCTGGAGACCCCTGCACCACCTGCTCAAGCAGGAACAGCACCACACCAGGGTAGTGTCCAGTTGCATTTTGAGTATCTCCACTGATCGAGACACTGTAAACTCTCCAGGGCAACCCATTCCAAAACTGCTCAGAGCTCCCACTGTCCTCAGTTATATGATGCATTGGAAAATGGAGAGAATTATAGAAACAAAGAGGGCATTTATAGCATGAAGAAGACTAATTGAAGTTATTATGACTAGGAAACTGAGAAAACTTAGTATGGAAATGATAGAGGGAGAGTACATACACACCATCAAGTTATTGTTTTGACAAAGTGACTTTTCTCTCCACAGGGACATTTTATATATTTATGTAATCAGAGAACAGTCTGCCTGGGACTTGTTGTAGAAACAGAGGCTTTCCTACACTGGGAAGGAAATCAGACTTTTCTCTCACTGAATGCAATTATGCAGCAATGAAATAAACATGACTATTTTTAAAGGAAGTGACACGACAACAGAAAATGTGTAGTCCATACCTTTGCCTGTTCCCTAACACACAAACCCCGCACCAGTCAGATCATTCCCATTACCTCAGCACTCAAAGCAGGGCTACTATGATAGCGACAGGTGACTGTGCTTTACTTCTGATACTCTCTACTAGCTCCAAAATTACTGTCATAGTGTGCTAAGGAAAAATATTTATTTGACGTTACTGAGTTTCATGACAGGTCACTACAGAATTTATTCCCCACACATTCAGTATTTGACAGTGAAGGCACCTTTACTTCGCATCGCCAAGTCCATCAATGCGACGGGTTAGTGTCCTGATACATTGCAATGATACTACATGAGTTTTAAAAGTTAAGTTAAACGTTACAGTACATTACATCAGCTGAAATGACATGTCCTGCTTATGTCTTAAAAAGTGACTTATTTTGTAAAGTATGGATCTGCTGAGAAGTTACTTTATAAAACCAGTATCAGGTTTCTACATGACATTGTGACGACTGACTTGCATCGTATTTGCTCGAGTTACAGATAATTTTTTTTCCCTCAACTTCCACCTTCATTTTAACTGACAGTCACGGAAATTTTTCTTGAAAGCTGAGACTCGGGCAGAGATCCGCCCAGGCCTCACACCACCATCCCCACCACCCCGCAGCCTGTCTGCAGCTGGTCAAGCCCTTGCTGCATTTCCACAGCTGCAGCTGGGAATAACGTGGGGCTGAAGGAGAGCCATTTCGCAGGAATTCAGAAAGATATTTGTAAACATTAACTATAGCCTAGCAAGGCTCTATCTCTAGTCTTCCTTTGTAATCAACCAAGTGCCTCAATAACCCTCAGAGCAGCATGAGTCAGTGAAGGCTTCTGCTCTGACTCACAGCTCCGCGGAAGACAATTCCTCCTCTTTGGTCAATGAAGAAGCTGGAGGCAATTTGTCAAAGTTGCTTTCGTAACTCTGCTGCCTAGTGACCGCTGCTGGGGGTAACGCCCAAGTCAGAAAACAGCATCCATCTGAAGCTTGCAGACATTCAGAGCTTTCAAATATGTACACGAGAATCTTTTAATAAACGTTGTCAATTAGACTATTTCTACAGATCGATGTCATACGCTAGTTCAGCTAGTGAGTGTAGCAGTACAGCAAAAGCAGGATTACATTCAGATTCTGTTCTGATCACATACATCACCTGGATCAGCATTTTCGGCAGTAAAATGATAGCTCTGCCACAGTCTGCTCTCTGCCACAAGTCAGATCACAGCCTGACAATGCAATTCTCTAGAAAGATACAGTATAGCGTTTGTATGCCATTTTAAAACTGTTGGTAATCCACTTCGTTACTGATGTCTTCCTCAGAATTCACTAAAATCTGTGGAAATCAGTGCAACTCAGCTGAGTTCAAAGTGCTAAATCAGGGTCAAATTAACACAGCAGTGAGCCAAAAAGCCCTCACAACCACCACAGCTCCACTTCTGTTTTGGCAGTCTACCATAAATATCTTCCCATATTAATACTGTAAATAAATATTTGACCGTGTCAAGTCGCACAACTAAATGAAGTCTAGGCTATACATTAATTGATGTATACAACCGATTTTCTACACAAGCTTTTGCATTTCTTTTGCCCAGAGGAGGCGAGATTGTCATTGATTAAACAATAATCTAACGAGCGAACAAGGCTTGACAGGCCCAATTCAATCTACACAATCCAATGGGCTGCTGATGGATTTTTAAAAGCCTACTGAAAACCATGAGCTGAATGTCAAATTAACACACCTTTAATTTAATTTCTGACCTGGAAAAATCACAGAGTGAAGGAGAGCACCAGTAAATGAATATTTTTCTTGTTGTTGTTGGGGTTTTATACTTTTGGGGTTTTTAATAAAGTTGGTAATTTAATACTTTCAGGTTTTATACAGTTGGCTTTTTATATGGTTGGCTTTTTAATGGTACTATTTAGGTACAGTTGGGTTTTATATGTTTTTAAAATACTGTTTTATTTGGTCCATTTTTTATACATTGGGGATTTTATATGGTTGGGGTTGTATACTTGGATTTTTTTCTAAAGTTGGTATTTTATACTCTGGTTTTGTATTTTTTTTATACTTTTGTATACAGTTGGTTTTTATACGGTTGGTTCTTTATATGGTGGGGTAGAACACTGTTAGGTTTTTATATTTTTTATGTGGTTTATTTTTAAAATTTTGTTTATGATTCAATTCTTGTTTTTCTACACTTATATGATTGTTCTTAATTTGGTGGGGGATTACATGGTTGTTTTTTCTAAAAGTTGCTTTTTTACACTGTTTTTTATTGCACTTGGTCTTTTGGTGCGGTTGGTTTTAATACAGTTGGGTTTTTAAACATTTTCTTTATGCTACTTTGTCTCTTGAATATGGTTGGCCTTCTATATCTTAGTTGTTTAATACAGTTACTTTTTACACTGTTTTTATATGTTTTTTAATATTGTAGGCTTTTGGACAGTTTTTCAGTTTGTTTTTTTTTTTAAGATGGCTCTTTTCTACTCTTGCTTTTTCTGCTTTTTTATATAATTGTGTTCTTGTATGGTTGACTTGTATGCAAATGTTTTTTAGACAATTGGTTATCTTAGATGCATTTTTTTTAGACAGTTCATGTTTGAGGCTTTTTTTTATACATTTGTTTTTAATATACATTTTTTAACAGAGTTTTTAACATGCACGGTTGGGTTTTATACACTTGGTTCTCATACAACTGTTTTTCTGTTACAGTCTTTTATATGGTTGGTTTTCACTGCAGTTGGTTTTTTAACGTTTGTCTTTAGTGTGGCTCTTCTTGGAGTTGCCGGTTGTGATGTGGTTTGTTTTGGATGTGGTTGGGATTTTTATACTTCTTTTTTTTTTTAACACTTCTGGTTTTTTTTCCTCTGGTTGGGTTTTTATCTGGTTGGTTTTTTTACACTGGTTGTTTAATATGGTCAGAATTTATATTGGATTTTTTTACTTTTTTCAAATATGATTGGATTTTCATGCAGTTGATTGGTTTTATACAGTTGGTTGTTTATTTGGTTGTTTTTTTGATGCAGTTAGTTTTTAATATAATTGGGGGTTTTTATAAGATTTCTTTTGGTATCCCATTGGTATTTCATTGGTTGGTGTGTTATACTTTCAGGTTTTAAGCAATTGGGTTTTAATACTATTGGGCTTTTTTAAACAGGTGGTTTATTATACTTTGGTTGTTCAATACAGTTGGTTATTTATGCCTTCATTTTGTAATACAGTTAGTGTTTTTCATGCAGTTGTTTTTTCATATGGTTGGGTTTTTGTATGGTTAGGTTTTTGTAAGTTTGGGTTTTACACATTTTTTTTTACACAGCTGGTTTTAATACAGGTGGTTTTCTACACAGCTGGTTTTTGCAGATCTGGTTTTAAGAAGGTTAGTTTTTACAAGCTTTTTACAAGGCTGATTTTAATATGGTTGGGGTTTGGTATAGTTGGTTTTTTATATGGTTGGCTTATTATACTTTGGTTCTTTAATATGGTTGGAGTTTTATGCCTCAGTTTTGTACTATGTGTAGTTTTTATACTGTTAGCTTTCATACTGTCAGGTTTTCATACGGTTGGCTTTTAGACAATTGGGTTTTTTCCATGGTTGTTTTTTGCACATTTGTTTTTTTACACTATTGGGTTTTGCATGGTTGTGTAAAACATGGTTGGTTCTAAAACAGGTGGTTTCTATGGGGTTGTTGTTCTATTACTAATATGGTTGGGGTTTTATATGGTTGGCTTTTATACAGCTTTTTTTGTTTTAAATAATTGGTTTTTATAAGGTGATTTTTCACTGGGTTGGGTTTTGGTTTGGTTGGTTTTAATATGGTTTGTTTAAATTTAAGTTGTTAAGCTTTTTTTTTTTTCACAGTTGGTTTTTAATATGGTGGGGTTTTATATCGTTGTTTTACATGGTTGCTTTTTATATGGTTTTAATACAGTTTCTATTTGGTATGGTTAGCTTTTTATATTGTTGGCTTGTTATACTTTGGTTGTTTAATACATTTGGGCTTTTATGCCTTGGTTTTGTAATATGGTTAGCTTTTATTCTGTTGGATTCTCATATCATTTGTTTTTATTGGGTTAGAGTTTTATACAGTGGGTCTTTATACAATGGGGTTTTTATACGGTTGGTTTTATATAACTTTAAAAACTCTGGTTTACATTACAGTTGTGTTGGGTTTTTTTTTACGGTTAATTTTCAGTGCCATGGGTTTTTAATGCGCTCGTTTTAAGTGTGGTTAATTTTGATAATGGTTGGTTGGTTGTGCAGTTGGGTTGGTTTTTTTTGCTTTTTCTTTATATTTTGGTTTTTCTACAATTGGTTTTTAATATGGTTTAGCGTTTTATATATTTATTTATCTACTTCCGATGTTTAATATGGTTGATATTTATACTGTTGGTTTTAATATTTTTTTTTAAATAGAATTGGTCTTTATACAGATTGGCTTTAATGCAGTTGGGGTTTTAGACAGTTGGGTTATCATTAATTTTATTTTTAGAAGGTTGGGTTTTAGACCATTGGGGTTTTATGCTGTGCTTTTTAATATGGTTGCTTTTTAAACAGCTGGGTTTTTTTCCACAAGGCTGGGTTTTTAGATAGTTGATTTTTTAGACAGTTTGTCATTTTGATACTGGTTTTTTTTTACTTTTACATATATATACACATCTGGGTTTTTTTCTATTCTGTTTTTTTAATACAATTGGAGTTTTATAATTTTGGTCTTAATATGGTTATTTTTTGATAAATTTTCTTGTTGATATGGTTGAAGCTTCAATTAAACCAACAACAGCTCATTTCTATATAGAGTGCATTTTGATAGCAAATGCCATAAGATCCTCTAAAAACTTTCCCCTTCATCATTTAGAAACATAAAAATGAATTAATTAGGTAACATAACGTAACAGCTATGTTTATCTGCTGGAATAAAGTAATTTCCATAATATAGGCATTTCATACATTAAACAAATGTATACATACATAGAGACACATCCAATATAACAGACGTATTACAAAAGACTGTGCTGTCATTGAGAATACAGTGACTGCAAAAACATCAATACTACTGCTAGTTACAGTATCCAATTATTTCAATGTCAGTGCTACAGACAGACACCAGGCCTGTGCAACCCTAATAGAGTACGCTCCTGTTTCGCTTCGGAGAGGGACTGAAGGGTACCTGGTACTAACCCACTACTCGTGCTCAGAAATGGGCAGTCTCCTCTAATCTTGAACGTACATCTTTACCCACCTACTATGGATGGGTATTTTATGGCAAAACTCAGGCATCTTAAACCTAATCAGTGTTTTAGCCTTCTAGACGTAATGAGAAACTTAACAAGAAAACTCTGACCTCTCCATTTAAATCTTTTTTTCTTCTTCAAGCTCACATGCATACTCAAATTTTCTTGTCAAAATCACAGAGTACCTTCTAATTAAAAGTTAGGATAATAGAGGGATCAATTCATTTGGAATCAAAGAGCAACATTACATTTGCAGTAGAGCTTATTAAATAATTTAAATGGAAAAAAATTTCATGCATTCTGCTCATGGGAAGTGAGAAGAGCAATGATTTTTAAAATGTAGAGTTTTGATTACTGCATTAAATGATCTAGAACTGAAAACTGTCATGTTTAAAGAACAGGAAACTTTGTTTTAAAATACAATCCTCATTTTAAATTGTTATTTGCACATCTGAGACCCACTGAAAGCTGTTACTATACACCTAATTAATGAGCCATATATATTTGAACATCTGTATTTCACTCGTCATTTATTTTCTTGCTCATCCACTTGTAGAAAAAACACTTGAAAACATTTAAATGACTATCCAGTCTGTAGATAAAATAGCTGTTGTCTGGTAAAGGATCACTTATTACATGTACGGTTTGCAGCTGAATGACCTTCTGACAACACCTACTTTCTGTCTTCTACACCATCAGCTCACAAATTCAGTATGTTGTATATTCTAAGGTGTGTAAAATTCAATTCAGCTGCCTCAGAGTGGAACACCATTGACTTTGTTCAAATGCTACACTAGGAGATGCTCTGGATAAACTGATAAACTAAGTATTGGTCATAGCTGGCTACTGCAAACTATACATTGGGTGAAACAACTCATTATTCATTGCCTTCATTGCTATTAAATAGGAGATATCAGCAAGCTCTTCCTACAACTCTTTCTTCTTTACCATTCTAGACCACAGACTCTTTAAGAAAGAGATGTAAGTTTTAACTATAATGCACATAGTGGCTTTGGGGTTAGTCTTGTATTTTCAGCTTTCCCCTTTAAATGCAATTACACCAACCTTTTTGCATAGTTACTGAGTACAGACAAGAGTTTGTAGCCTTGGTGGAGACAAATCCTGACGCTGGCAACGTGACAGTCACATTGCCATCCTCAGCAGGCACCTCTTACTGACCTGCCTCATTGAGATATAAAATGCTATAAACAAGGGAGCAATGTTTGGCAAGTATCTCCCAAAAATACTAGAAATGTTTACAGATAATGAAATAAAACTAGCCATCATCACAGTATCAAGCAGGAGAAGACCAAAGTGGTTTTACTGATATTAAACAGAACTGTTGTAATACTCATGGTGCCTAAACCAAAAATGCATTAAGTGAGAAGAAATTTAACAAACAAAATGAGTCACATTTTACAAGAACATGATCCTGAACTATGTTTAACAGTGCGTATGACAGTCTATCATAAAGTCAATGACATATATGAATGTACTTAAGGACCATTGAAACAAACATCAAAACATGCTATTTCAGTTTGACTTGTTTAAATTTTCATACTTACTAAATTCAGTAGGCACATGCATATTTTACACGTTTCAATGAAAGCCTGACATCTCTCATTTAATTTATTCTAAGCCTACAGTAATGAAATGAGTCTACTGCCAGAATTTTTCAGTCACTGACTGAATTGTAATACCATAGAAGTTTAGAAAATATGTACCAAGAGAATTTACTCAGTTATCTAACAGCTAACAGGAAATGAACACACTAATCAATTGGCTTCCTGCAAGAAGCAATCTAAGGGAGATTATTTTTTCTTTTTGCACTGGAAAATAAAATGTTACTGAGCACTAGAGAGAGGGCTGAATGTTCTGGGCACCAACTCCAACCATAACGCTGCATCCCAGGATGTCAGCTGGTTGGTCTCATTTCCCTGCTAGGGGCATTACAGGCATGTCAACTTAGAGGGGTCCATTTCAATCCTTTTCTACAATCCAAAGTGCTCCATGCATTTTTAAATATTTACTCATGCAAGTTTATATTGGAAGTTTTAATTTGCTCAATGGATAGAATCATAGAATGGTTGAGGTTGGAAAGGACCTTGAAGATCATCCAGTTCCAGCCTCCCTGCCATGGGCAGGGACACCTCCCACCAGACCAGGTTGCCCAAGGCCACGTCCAGCCTGGCCTTGAACACCTCCAGGGATGGGGCCTCAACAACCTCTCTGGGCAACCTGTTCAGTGCCTTACCACCCTTAAAGAAGAATTGTGTCATTTTCAACCCAGAAGATGACTCCAAAGAAACACTTAGAACAAAATACAAAGTTATATAAAATATAATAACTATAATAAATAATAAATAAATAAAATAATAATAAATAAATAAAATATAAAGTTATATATATCACATATTAAATACCTGAGCAGTGTACCATTGTGGCTACACTTTTGCCAATATTGATCAAGTGGTTCAAAATTAATGAAAAATATTATCATGTTCTAATCCCCTTATGGGGTAATTAAGCTACCTGTCTAAAATGGTTACACATTTTGGGGTGAAGAGGCCAAAGACTGGGCATGCAGCAGTATGACAGTACTATTGCTGCACACATCTGTCTGACCTGAGTATCTTCTGTGGTATGTGTGGAAAAGAGTAATTGTTTGACATGTTATAAAATAACTTTTATGGAAGAAATGCTGACTTTATGAAAATGAATGTTTCACAGGAACCTATTAAATCTCATATTTTTACAGTAAAAAAAACACACAAAATTATTCTGTTACAGTTGAAATGTTTTGTTTCAGCTTTACAATTTTGATTATAAATTACAGGAACAGTTATACTGCAATAGAGAGTTGCACCAATAAAATTCAAGACAACCATACAATAAGAACTCCGTTAATGGCTATATTCATATTTCTGAAGGGTGGGTTTTTTTCATTCTCATTTACTGTGAAACACATTTTTGCTCTCTGTCATCCATCAACTGAAAAGAGAAAGTAAAATGTGCAGTCTAAATTATGATCAGGTCAAGAAACAGTAAGTTTTTACACACAGACAATCTGTCCATTCCCTATTTGTACATAATTTAGTTCCATTACAGTCAGTTTATTTGTTATTAGGCAGTATAGAAGCAGTCCAGTCAGAAATTTACTGTGATACATTAACTCGTGAAATTCTGAAGTAATGTATTCAAATAAACTCGTGCAAAGCTGTAAGATGTACAGACATGTATTGAGAAGCTATAGCTTCTTATTTCAGTTAAGTCAGTTGATCTATTTGGGTCCAAACCTCTGTCCAGCCCCTCACCAGTTTCAGAAGACATGATTTCACTAAAAATAGGCATTTTGTCTAACTTATTTACCTAATACTTGGGTATTTCTTTTAAAGATTTTTGTTTGTTTGTTTGTTTCCAGGATAATGTTTTTGCTGGAATGTATTTTACTTTAATTAACACATATCTCTAATTTGCAGAAAAGCCACTATTACTGAGTACCAATATTGCATACAGGAAAAAATGAAAATATCTGCCCATCAATAAACGATATGTCTGATTTCTTAAGATACCTCTAAATGTACTTCTTAACAAGTTAGGGAAAATAAAGTTTGAGAATAACATAACCATCTGCAAAAACACTGGCTGATTTATGTAAAAATACACATAGGCACACAAAAAATTACTCAACTATTTCTCTGCCATATCTTATTTCATAAACTTACAGCAACCAAATTCTCAGTGCAAAGGCTTAAAATATGTAATATTTTAAAGAATATTATATATAGCCATTCATGATCAAAATGATATACTAATTCTGGGAACTCATTAGTATTATAATTAAATTGTCAGTCACAAAAGTGGCTAATACAGTCGCTAGAGGCAACACAGCAGAGCTGTAACTGCTGCTTAATCAGTCCGTCCGTGTCCCGTGTGTCGTCCCCCCCCGCCTCGAGATTTTCCATATTGACCTTCAGTGAAGGATTTAGCAGTCATTAAACCACCACATAAAATATGTCAATCCCTTCAGACCTTTGGTATGACACCAGATGAACACTGCTTTGGAAAGAGAATGCACTGAATTTTCAGTCTCCAACCCAGCAAAAGAACACCAATTTCTTGGTCCTCCTCGGACTTTTTAACCATCTGGAGACTTGCAGCAGACAAAGTGACAGAACAAAAAATGAAGCCATACACAGTAATACAACACAACTCAAAGCTTTGTCACATTGAAATTGACCTGAACTACAACTTCCCTCTCCTTTAATCAGATGCTACAACACTCTTTTTGATACTTGATAGCTAAAAGTACAGGGAAGCAGCTCCTTCTACCATTGCTTTACATTAAAAAGATAGGCAGGCATCACAATTACCATCTCCGTCCCTCAGCCTTTGGCACCAATCTGTTTGTGCACGTTGAAATTTCCCCATAATTTTAGAATGGACACTTGGGTACATTAACAAAATGAATGTGATCATAAGCACGAAATATCACCCTGATAACCATTTGCATTCCTGGAGTAAATGTTATCTTGCCACAAGATATACTCAATTTTTCAGGGTTTTATAATTCAACTGTGATATTCATTGGTTGAACTTGAAATACAGTTCACCGCAGGAAGAACATTTTTATAACCTACAGGAGTCTAAGAAACAAAAGAGCAGATGTGTTCTTCGCAGTAATCTATTTATCACTTAGAAATACTTGTTTGAAATGCCTTGTATTTAGGGGTTTGAGAAAAAAGCCAACATAAGAACAGCAGAGTTTATTCTACTGCCCTTGCAAAGCTCAAGTACAGCTGTTGAATTACAAAGCAAGAGGGAAAGCCTGGCCCATTAAGTAAATGCCAAAACTCTCACAAGAACTGCTTGTTTGCAAGTGGCCTGAGTTACTGCCAAGTACAGTAGCCTTGTCTGTTTGTTTTCACATCTCTTGCCTAGTGGCTCCATGCCACTCCAAGTCATATTTTGTCTTATGCGCTATTTTCCACAGAAGCATCAAAAAGTATAAACTATTCTATTTTCCTGAAGTTCTCATTGGAGCAAAACAGCTTTTCAGAACAACAACAAAAAGGAACAAAACTTTCTCTTACAATGTTAATTTTAAATGCAAGTGAATACTTTTAAAATAAATTTTATCCTCCAAGCTCTGTTACTCATGAAATAAAACAGTCCAGAAATTTTTCATCTCCTCTGATTTTCAATCACTTATCTTAGTCACATTTGTCTTTAAAAGGATAGTCAGGTGTCTAATTCATTCCCAGTCCATAGCAATACATCTCAAATAGTTGTTTGCAGTGTGGAGAGTTGTGAAAGTACTGCTTAGAAAACCCCAAACCTAACATGAAAACCCCCATGGGAGGCTGAAGAAACAAAGATTTACTTATTAACATACACCGCTTTGTTTCAGTCCCATTCTGTCGTACCAGTTATTTCCATAAACATAGGAAAACCATCCAGCTGTGAACTAGCATAGCAAATTGACTTCTAGGCACCGTTTAACGGCACACATAGCTGCATATGATCACCTATATCAGTGTACGTCAAATCTGACCATTGCTCAAAAGCAAAAAAGCAACACCAACATATTGTTGTAGGAAATGTTCTTCTGCCATGTGCTGGGGGAGCATGAAGGATAGCATAAAGGCAACAAAGATTTTGAAAAAGAAAACTCTGTAGAGCTTCTTTAAATGTTCTTACAATCTTTACAGTTCTCACTGGGTTTATTTTACCACAAAGCTATTCAGAAATAAAACAATCTCAGCTATCAGGTAAGGAAATAAAAGGAGGGAATGATCAGTCACACAGTCTATGGAATACTTCTCGTAGCTGTCAAAAATGTAGACCTAATACAGTTTTTCCAGCAGATCAAAAATCACTCTTGAAGTTAACTATTTCAAACTACGGACTCTGTAAAAACCTTTCATATTACCCCTGCAAGTGGTTAATAAACTGATTTTTCCACAGTGACTATGCAGCAGTCGAAGAATAAGTATTTTATAAATGCAGCTTACCTATTTTTTTTTCTCTGCAGGGAATAGCCAAGACTAACTAGTTTGAAACACAAGGGCTTGTGAGATGCAATTTCTAGAAATGGGAATCAAAGCCAACTTTTGAGACAGGGAAAAGTTATTACTGAACTTCTCCTCATTTTATAGACATAATTTCAAGTCAGAAATAAACAATACAGGGGAATCCACTGGGAGCCTCCAACCCCAATTCCTGTTCAGTGGCTGTCTCAAGTACTTCAGATACTTGGCAATATGCCAGCAGGGCTCACCTGCTGCAGACGCAGGCTGAATGATACTCACGGAATTAATCAGTATAATCCCACGTTCTATGTCACACCACAATGTGACATAAAATCGACATGTCAGGGATTCGGAAGGGCTGTAATAAAAAAAAAAAAAAAGCAACAAAACCAAACACCCCCTGCAAACAATCAAAAAGCTTAGAAAATAAGATACTACCTTGAAAGACAGGATTGTGCTAATAGCAAGGTGCCTGCATTTCAAATGCTCTCATTTACAACCAAATAAAAGGTTTTTTAAAAAAAAAAATATTCCTTGCTTCTTTACTACTCTGTTCTGTCTGATACTCTTCAGGACCTTATGTCTCAGAAAGCCCATCTCGTTAAGTCACTAACATCTATTCTATGTTGGTTGTTTTTTCGTTTTCTCTACAGGAACTAAAGGATATGCCTTAGGAAGGGATTCTTTTCTTTTGTTAGGATCTTTGGTTTGGATTGCCTTTTGGCTACCTTTTGCTTTAGTTTTTCCTCTTACAGTGCATTTACCTATGACCTTTGCTGAAGGCTGGATACTGCTGTTAATGGAGCATAGTTCCAGTACTATAAGGTAACTTCAATACTATTTGAGACGTGAAAATGTTCCAATTTTTTTCTGGCTCTAAAAATAAATGACAGCTCATATTGTGCGTAGGTTCCTTCTCATGACAGTCCAGGCTGCTAACAGATTGCTAATCTGATAACTGGTCTATTAAAAGATCTTGAGGAGACAATTTCCTCTTGCTTTCCAACTACAATTTGGGAAACTTATTTCCCTGTACTGAATCATTAATAGTATAAATTACTGCCACGGTACCTAAAAAGATAATGTACCTTAAATCAGTTCCACACATTCAAAAAGTACTCAATCTGAGTACTCCTCATAACCATTGCCAAGGATCAGAATGTACTGTATTTTGATACAGGGACAATATCCTCAAGTAGGGAAGTTTCCTATGGGAGAGGAGAACAAAACACAACAAATTCTGGTCAAAAAAAGTAAATACGAGCTATCAAGATGACAGATGAAAACAGTATGGCACGGGTAAATGTTATTGTCTACCAGACGTATATTTAATACCATATTTGCTAGGTTGACAGATATAGACACAGGAGCCTATACAGAGATAGCAGCAGCAGCCAGAAAAAAAGCACTAAGAATTAGTTATTCTCTACTGATTTAATACTATAGGGATATTACTCTTGAATTCAGTTTGTGTTATAAAGCGTATCATCAGTTCTAACAAGGCAGAAGAACTTCTAATAAGCCTTTCCATCAGAGTTATCTTTTTTATGTAAATATAGAGGTTACTTCCCACAACAACATGACTTATTCCTCAGTGTCCAAAGAAGCTACCACCCACTTTTCTCCTCACGCATCCCAGATGAGTTTGGTGATTAAGCCATCTCAGCTTAAGCAAGCCTGGAAAACATATGTATTATTATATTCTTACTTGTACTAAGATAATTCTTAGGGTCCCAGAAACTGGGTAGGATCCTGCTGTGCTAGGTACTGTAGAAAAAGCAGAACCAGAAGACACTTCCTTTCCTGAAGTATAGAATTTCCAGCCTATGGGATAAATATAGGATGACATGACATCTTTTGGAAAAAGACATTAAAGAATCTCTGTTTCTACTAGCCATTGATTAGCCTGTTAGGGTCCCATAGTTCTGGGGAACCAAGTTCATAGAACTTGGTGGCACCAAGTTCCTGAGCTGTTACTGCTGCCCCTGCTCATCTGCTAATGTCCTCGGAGGGGACACGGGCATGGGCCGGCTGAGCCGCCCAGTTGCAACAGTAACTAAATGTCTCTTCCCTCACCTAGCTTCTGCACAAGCGTGAAAATGACATTTTTGTCTGCCTCTCTAGAAAGCATGCCACCCTGTTACACACCTATGCAGAAGATGCTGCTGAGAGAAGCCACCTCACCTGCAAAATCCCTGTAGCTGCACGGGCTGAGGGTACAAGTAATCAGCCAGAGCAGGTGTAGATAGATGCCTCTTCACCCAGAGCTTATATTAAAACTAAAAAATAGCCCCAAACCCAAGAACTAACAATCTCAAATCCCACTTGCTTTGCAAAGCCCCCTCTCCTAAAATAAAACCAGTGAATCAAGAACAACTATTTTTCTGTCTAAATGTATTTTGAGAAAGGTAAGCTTACAGAGTGCTTAAAAATGTAATTAACGTAATTAATAAGGATAACACATGCAGCTTGAATAGTAAGCACTTGTGAGGTAAGTACTTCAATTAAGCAAAAGTACAAACTCACATTAGCAACTACTGACTCACCCAGTGTCAAAAAAAACCCCACACTACTACTTTAGTTTGGCTCGGGAGTGCAATTCTAAAGCGAAAACTCCTGGGTATTGCAACCTAGCACGCTTTGGTGTGCATTGCAGAATGCTCTTAGAGTGTACAAACTGGATTTCTTTTGCAGAAAACACATACGATGTTACATGGGTCCTCAACAACAACTGTTATGCTTTCTAGATCCAGTGCTATCAAACCACGCTACCTGTTACATTAACCATAGCCTACTTATATCATAAGTATGCATAGAAATTGTATCTGCAGAATCTTCCCAACAGGTCTTAGAGTGCAACAGATTTGGATGTAGTGGGATGAAGGAGAAGTGAGATATCTGTTGAACCAATAGTAAAGAAACCCAAACACAGAATCACAGAATGATGATTCTGTGCTTCACCTTCAACCTGAGTTTAGTTTGAGTTTACTAGAAAGAATACAAGTAGAAATGTAACAAAAAAACCTGGAAAGAGGTTCAAAGAAGTCTGAAAAGTGCACATCTCTCCCTTGCATTTCTTCCTTCAACAGAGTTCAGTCATGGAAGACACCTATACTGCAGCAGCTGAGAGCTGCTTAGAGACAGGGATTTGGAGTAGTAACACTAAGTTACAACACTCAGGCTTCACTCTTACCTGAAAGCTGGGACAGCTATTATTTGCAGACATTTGCTTGCCATTGCATACTGATTCAAAAAAATTCAGGTCCCTATCCCACAGGAGGGACTAGAACTGTTTTAAAACTCCTTATACCTTCATTTGAGATTTAAAACAAAGTTAAACAAAACAAAAACAAACCCTAAATCTACGCCTAACATGAACTTTAACGTTAATAAATAAACTCTCAACCTGGGTCCCTTCCAACCCTAACCATTCTGTGATTCTGTGAAACAATCAAAAGGCTGTCTGTAATATCTGAAAAGATTAAACACATGTACACAAGACAGTCTTCTCTTTCATTCTGTCTCTCAGTTTAGGAACTGGGCAGTTAATTCTTAATAGTAGTATGGCTGGTTTATAGCTAAAAGCCATTTCCCTTGGCCTATATTAAATGGTGTTTACTTGAGAAAGTCAATAAAGTATACCCAGGGAAAACCGAAGTATGAAAGAGATTTCTTACAGTGGAGAACAACCAGATATCATTGACAGTAATTTGCCTCCTTATTGACTGTTTCAGCCCAAAGGTCAAGAAGGGATGAATGAACCATGAAACACTTAACTATGGTGTTTTTTTGAAACTCCGATACGTCACGTATTTAGTCTTGTATTAGTCTATCTGAGCTAACAGTTCAACAGTATGCAAAAGAGAAAATGGCTTAGTCGCTCTAAGAAAGCAAAAGGAAAGATTTCAGTTTTACCTTTGGTTTGGTACTTAATTCCTATGGTAAAGAAAGCACACAGGTTAACACTATTTTAAGCCATACTTGACTATAAACACTAGAAATTAACTCAGGTATTAGAGAATATAGAAAAAAACATCGCTGATTTCCAGTACATTTTCTTCCAGAAAGACTGACTTATTTTTCCATTTCATTGTGCTGTTAGACACACTCAATAAGTTTAGAGACTGCAGACACCTTTTATACCATATTAGAAAACTACAAATTAGATGAAACTCTCAGAAATGTCACATTACTTCAATTCATTCCTTAATAAAGTTGTCACTTTATGTATTGTAGTCTCAGTAGTTCTGATCCTTGGAAATAAAGTTCATTGTTGTTCAGACCTCTTGCTACATTTTGTAAATTCTTCTTGCCCTGACTAGGAATTGCAGGAACAGACTCTAAAATAAAATTAGAAGAGGTGGAGGAGGTGGTGTAAATTATTTCTAGATGAACAGCTTGCAACTAACCACAGGCAATTCAAAGGGCATCTGATGAGAAGGGTGTCCAAATACAGAAAATCCCTAATACACTGCACATCTTTGAGAAAAAAAAAGTAGCTGAAAAATTGATAGCTAAAATCTATTGTAGATTACCTGATGGTAAGGGGATGCCCTTGGACCACCTGAAATTCAGCACTCTAAAGAGAGAGATAAAGTAGCTCATGTTTCAGAATACCACACCATGTGTTCTCTTTGAGATGGCTGGATATTGCATAACACTGTTTAGAAACAATAAGGTAACATCTGCAAGTTTTGCTCTGTGGCAGCTTGCCTAACAAGGAGTTTGTGAGATGGGATCCCAACTCTGTGGCAGTCCATCAGGCTCGTTGCTGCACCCCCCAGTAGTCCAAGAGCTAGTAATGCAAGTTTTCTTGGGCTTCTTCAAAAGGGAGTATTTTGAAAATGTCCATTTTGGAAGAGAGGGTGCTTCAGCTTTTTTTGAAGTACTTCTATCTAGCTTATCCCATATGAAACATACACTTACATTTAACTGTTTGTGCTCCATACTGTATGAGCTCTCCTTCTCCAAAAATTATGAAACCACAGGAGAAAGAGAGAACCCTCGAGTACAACTTAAATTAGCAAAACACCACAGCTATCTAGAATTTACATTGTTAGACAATGCAGCAGATAAATTTTTGTGAGTACTTAAAATACTCTCTGTACTTGTGAAAAATCAGGATGCATTCCCAAGGAAATTTTGAATAGAAAAATGCTAACATGTAACACAATGTTGTTCACACCAGATAAGTTGCTCAGACATATTAACCTAGAGGTGACAGGAGTCACCTTGCTGCATATTGCAGGCGTCTTGTAACAGTGACTCTATTGTCTATTCACTGGTATGATAAATTTCTGAAGGGTGCTTGAGTTCCTCCTGCCCTTCAAAACATTTGCTGGGAAACACTATAAAGATTTGCAGTTAATCTATGCCAAAGGCATTATGAAACCTGTATGCAGCTCTTTAGGGATGAGTGTTTAGATAACACTCTTAAGCTGGTTTGTATTTCTAGTCTATTCTGTGTCCTGATGCTCTCTATAGAAACAATTTAGCTGATAGAATCAATGAAAAGAGGTACAAAATTGCTGATGACACAATGCTAAGCAGCAGTTCAAATAATTTAAGATGACACAGGAAGGATTACGAGGGACTTAGCCATTGAAAATTACCAAGTGTTTGTTGGCATTCAGTGTAGATGGCCACAAAATTAGCTGAGGCATTTGAAATAGCAGTTGAAGGACACAGAGATTTTGGACAATGTCCAGTTCAAAAGAAAGCTAACTTTTAATAATAATTGACTGTTACTGAGGAGCCATGTAGGCTAGCACTCTTTTTCGGTGTGAAAAAAATTAAAAATTGAATGAGATATGTGATTTTTAGATGGTCTATGACTTCACTCAAAGGCATGGATAAAATATTAAGGATGATAAAATACTTTAACTGAGAAAAGGTAAAAGAAAAATCAATGATCAGAAATGTATTAATAATTTGAGGGTTTGGTTTTTTTGTGGTGTTTTTTTTTTTTTTTTAATTAGAGCTGTGAGAAATGGTAAATCTAATGCATAGTGGCATTTCAAGGAGCACAGCCTCACTGCAAGCCCCTTAAAATCTTTTTCTACTGCTGTGATCATTTTAGAAAACATTAACTAGAAATTAGAATCTCTTCTACAGACAAAGGGCAATGAGCACCACAGGACTGATCTTTGCCTCTATTTACTCACTGGTATCTAGATTGGAACTGAGACAATAAAATAAAATTCATATGGTTTTGATTTGTTGATGAGAAGTAGAATTTACTTCTCTAGAAAGTAAGATTTAATGGACTTATTCGCATTGTATGAATATAATTGAACAAAGCAAAATTTTAGCAATAGAAATTGAAAGCAGCCCTGAGGATTTCTGCCTAAGTATTTGCTTTTTGTGAAATGGAGCTTTTCCATTTATATACAGACTGACTTGTTGGTCACCATTCTGGAGAGGCTTCTTCCAACTGGCAAGTAATCACTAACAAGTTGTGTCCAAATGCTGTTAGTCTCTGCAACACAATCCACCAGTACAGCTATTCCTCAAGAATATCCTAAATCCTGAACTTTCAGTCAAACACACATTAGTACTTTCAACACCCGTACGGTGAGCGGTAATAGATAGCAATTAAAAATAATTTGGGAATCTGCTAAATATGACACCTTTTTTACAGCAAGAAAAGAAAAAAATACTATAATTTGAGATGCTAAGTTACATTATGAATTTGGATTATGTCTTCAAAGAAATTGCTAAAACGGATTATGTGTCATTTTCAGCTGAATGCTTTCTGAGGAGCTCTGGGGAAAGTCAAACACCAAAATTTCCATGAAATTCTCTGCCTCTTCAAATAGCTATGATGAAGTTAAAATCAACATTAGAGCCAAGAATATTTTGAGTGTTGATGAATATGGACATCCATCAGATGTCCAATCGACTTTTTTTAGTTCAGGGACTCATCTTGACAAGCCTAAACACACTCTTGACCTGCTCGTAACCCTGTAGCTTGAATTTGCTAGTAAAAGCTCTCTGAGGAGCATATCACCTATCTTCACACAACCCGTCCTTCCTGAGGGGAGCCCACAGAGGTGCTGCTGGGCGCTTCGAAGTGCTCTCTTTTCTGGTCTTGCCCAGGGGTTAAGCCTGCTCCTTCTATGTGGCTGATACAGGATTTTCTTTCTTCAAAATTTACATGAAATGCCATCAAGTTATCTACGAGCAGTGAGTGCATATGGAAAATTCAATGCTTTTAATGGCCCAACACACTACATGGTAAGGAGCACTTCATTCACTTACCATTCTTTTCATGACACAACATAAATGCGTTGTGGCTTAATTGGGTAACAGTATCTGTTTGTGAATGCGTACGTTTATCTGAAATTTAAACAAGCTCAGATTTCCTTAGGGTTAAGCAAGCCCAGCCATACACATTTCCAGTGTGGCAAGCATCTCCAGAAGAGAGATGGGGCAAGGAGGGAAGACAGTGAATGAAGCTCTTTCCAATTCCTTTCCTTTATTTGGCTTAAGTTCTGTTGATATAAACACTGAAAAGGGCATCATCTCAGAAAACATCTGTGAGGTTAGATGCCTCAATGCTAGCAAACTTAATGCAACCTGAAACATGATATTACAGCCAGAAGTCATCAAAACTTTGAATCAAACAGACCAGTACAAACTGCATTTTAAAATTAAAAAGAACAGTTCCTGAGGATGAGAACAAAGTTATAGCCAAGTTTTCAATTTGTATAAGAAGCTAAAATTCTAAGTAGATAACAAAAGAGCAATAATAATATGAGATTGCCATCTGGCCTCCTAATTTATAAATTAAGAGGCATAACAGGATGGACAGCCAAAAAGGAGCAATAGGTTACAGACTGCTGCCTTCAGTATCTCTTCAGCCTCTATCTGATCCCTAAACTATGCTGACCAAGTGAGCCTAGGGGGACCCAAACTCTAGGCTCTTCCTGTTGTTTTTTTACTGGTGTGATTCTTCTTAATTGTTCCATTTGTTCCTTTTGTCTTCTTGCCTTTTTCCTAGTAGAGCTGCCCACCACACCACCAGTTTTGAAAAACAGTTAGGAACCTTCACCTAGAAATAAAGCTAAAAAGCAAGTTCTCAACTACCTAGAAAGTTTTAGAAATTTTCCAGGGCTCAAGTTTGCTGATTAATGTATGTTCTGTATCTCCATTTCTCTAGTAGAAAGACTGCAAGTGAACATTAGCATCAGACAGAAGCAGCATTTCCATTTCTAATTCTTTTTCTCAGAGGTGCACGTGCTGATCAGAAGATAAAAATTGAAAGCATTGCCATAGAAGCCTATATAAGCTATATAAGTTCAACTTACTCCTTTTTTTGATGTTATCTGCAGTGTGCTTTGAATGAAACATTCCTCTGAATAAAGACAGGCATCACAACAGCAATACTACAGGCTACTGTATGTTCCCTTCCTCCCCAGTAAACACTCCTTGTGAAGTTTAACCAGAATTCTTTGAGACTAAAAGAAGTGGAACAATACGGGACTACGCTCGTCGGCATACAGTTGAATACAGCTGAAGTATCTCACTTCTGCCTATTGCAAGCTCCTCAGGAAAGACCACTGGGCTGCAGTAGCAGACATCCACAAAGGCTGCTTTGAGTTAGCATTGAAATAACCACTTTACAGAAATTAAGAAATGAGAAAAAGAATATTTGTTCTGTCTTTTGAACATGCAAAATGAAAACCCTCCTTCCCCATATGGATTTCTAATACAATATAACCATATTTTATATATACAATTATATTCTAATAGCTTGGAATAGGTTCACCTCCTCTAGATTTACACAATAGAAAATAGTCA
The DNA here is from genome assembly GCF_000708025.1 of Charadrius vociferus. Classification (NCBI taxonomy): domain Eukaryota; kingdom Metazoa; phylum Chordata; class Aves; order Charadriiformes; family Charadriidae; genus Charadrius; species Charadrius vociferus. The sequence goes on along the minus strand of NW_009647223.1, from coordinate 1,021,934 downwards.
TATCTCAACTGAGGTGGGGAACATTTGGCATCAGGATGTACTGAATGAAGCATTCTGTAGTAGCCTGTCAAAAGTACTTTGTCCTAACTTGAACTCTGAACATCCTCATAAATCTCTGTCTTCATAAACGATACATGGGACTAGGCTTATTGTTTGCTTCAAGAATTTTGCAGCTGCAGATCCAAAGGTTCTTGCACCTCATGTTGTCACAAAATTCCTGTTAAAGTATTATCATGCAGAAATGACTCAAATTTAGTTTAGGAATGTCTTTTTCTTTTTTGCTATTGAAACTAGCCATCCCAGTAGTGCTGAGCAGTACAAATACAGCCTTAACTTACAAACCTATTCAGTATCCATTTGGCCAAATATTCAACGTTGTGACATACAGAGATCACTTTATTTAAAGACACACATGATACCAGCTGAAGAGAGTGGGTAAACACCTACTACTTTCCAGTGAGGAACTCTCAGCTTTGGCCCTGGTAAAAAGTTAGCAGCATTAACCCAAACCCTCTGCTCTCCCTAAGCCTTTGCTCACCCACTCTTCTTCCATCACTCCTTCCTGACCTTAGGGCACTCCTACCGCCTCCTCTCCATTGGATATTACACTTGGCTCCAAAACTAAATTCATTCACCTGCTTCAGCCATACAATCTTATTCATACAATACTCTGTAGTAGTTTTAACACCCAAGAAGCCCACACCTACACCAGAGGCAGTACAGTCTTCTTAGCACTCTGCTTATGAACGCCTTCCTTAACTTCAGGCCTCTTTTATCCACCTGAAAGCAATTATTCACTTTCACCCAAATCTCTCCCCAACACTTTGCTCCTTTCTTTTCGTGTTTAAGTCTGATGGGATTCAGGTGAAACATTTCTTTCAATCTCCCATCTCAGTAGGTTACTTGAATGACAGACTTCTTGTACAGCCATTCTCACAGCACCTGGACAGATATCACCATCTCTTCTCAGCCTTTATTTGTCATGATCTATCTGATCACAAGTGTTTAAGCATCTTCTGATGCTCATATGACTCACAAAGCCTTGCCAAAGCAGATGTAATTATTAATACAGATTCTTTCATCAGCAGCACCAGCCATTAAAGCAAATTTTCACAATTTAAGATAAGTGCTTTTCTTAGTCATCGTTTCGTGAAATGATTCTGATTTCCAAAAGTACTGGATTTTAATATAGTCAGTTCCAAATTATCTTTGGGAATCCTTATACTGCAACCACATATGAAGATCTCTGTGGATGTCTGTTTTGTTTCACTCATCTGCCATGTTTTCAAGGGGATTCTTTCTGTCTCTCAAAGTCTGCACTACCTTAACATGTTCATTAACATAAATAGCCTTATAACATAATAATTCCATTAAAGGGAATCTTAAATACTAAGTTTTAAAATTTAAATTTTTTAGATGTATATGAACTTACAGATAAAAATAAAAGAATATCAAGTAGGACAAATTATAGTCCATTTACTTATAAAATATTATGGCTTCTTCACTCTTGTAATAGGAGAGGAAGAATTACAGGAAAATGAAAATGCCAATACTGTCCATCTTAAAGTTCAAGCAGTCTCAAATAAAAGCACTGTTGATCACCAAAAAAGACAGCTTTGGATATAAGCACTTTGAAACAGAAATGACCTAAAAGTATATGTGCTTCTCAGCATGCTAATTGCTCCAATTCTGAGTAGTGATACAGTTCCGCTTAACTGTTCTGCCTGCACAGTGCATACACATCATAGTTAAAACCCCAAAAAACATCAGAAAGAGAATTCTAATTATATGTTTCATTAACTTTCAGAAAAATAGTATGCACTACCGACTTTCAGGTGCCATATTAAATGCTGCTGGGTGCTTTCTTTTCCCCCGAACTAATTTATTCTCTTTCAGTAGGTCCCCCTCCAGTTGGAGAAAAAAAATGTTTAGGAAAGAGAAGAAGGCAGGTATATTTATCTTAGACAACTGCTGGAGAACAGCAAATGGATAGTCCGTATATTTTAGTTAAATAACTCCATTCTCTTGATATGACCAAACTCTACCTGGATGTCAGAACATCTGCTAAAGGAGACGTTGTTCAAACATCTTTTGAAAGTCCAAGGAAAAATACAGCATGGGTTTGTGAGGGTTATTTTTAATGCTTTTTTAAAGAATCCTCACAGTTGGCAGTTTGTCCCTTAATAGCTACCTGTTGATAATGCATTGACTCCATTTCAATTCACTTTTTGAATTCTTTCAAGGTGTTATATGTATATATTTTTGGAACATCTTACAGAAATTTAGTACATAAACGACTGGAAAAGTAGATTTACTTTTTTCAGCCACATACGACTCAGATAATCCAAGGCAGATAATTTTGCTCCCTACTGCTTCTACCTGAGAAGCATTAGGCATCGGGAAAATTGAGCTCTTTTTGCCAGCATCCATTAAAGACACTCTCAGGTTCTCCTCTCTCTTCCACACGCCACTGCCCCACACCTTTTCCTTTTCCCAAATTAACTTTATGGTAATTTTGTTCCTGGCTCCTATTTTTGACTTGATGAATCTGGCTTTCTAATCAGGAAAGGTAAACTTAAAAGTCAAGAGCAATCAGAGATTATTAGGCAAGAAGTGATTATGATAACTATTTAAAGATAACAATTAATGCCATACTAGTATAAAAAGAAAACACCCTTTAAACTTAAAACAAATTAATTTCACTGTCTGTCTTTGTTTTGATTTACCACACAAATAACCTAAAAATGGGTTGATACGCTCCTATTTTATCCTAATCTTAGGAGAGGAAACATTCTCGAGAGGAAGACTTAACCACAGAAAATCTTCATGAAATCTGATATTGTCATTTATTTTGACAGCCTGCACAGAAAGAAAAGACTGGACAAAACTAAAAACTTAACTACCCCGTAATTTGCCATATTTGAGATCAAGTGTGTAAGTACTTTGGTTGATGCAAAGTGAAGATCACTTGATATTATATAGGCACACTGCCTCTGTTCTGTCCATACTGGTTGTCAGCTCTGCAACAGGACATATGCAGCAGATGATGACAGTAAATGATGTTCTGAACAACAGGGAGAAGGGCTTTGGTTTTGTACTTGTAAGAAATTCAGATAAAGACTTATTCAGACAAGCTCACAAAATACTGCGTGTATAAAGTCACAGAATCATTATGGCTGGGAAAGACCTTTAAGATCATCAAGTCCAACTGTTACCTAAATCTATCAGGCCCACTTCTAAACCATGTCCTTGAGCACCATATCTAGACGGCTTTTAAATACATCCAAGGATGGCGATTCAACCACTTCCCTGGGCAGCCTGGTCCAGTCTTTGATAACCCTTTCGGTGTAGAAGTTTTTCCTAATGTCTGACCTAAACCTCCCCTGGTGCAACTTGACACCATTTCCTTTTGTCCAGCAATGTTCTGAAGCATCTCTCCATTGCATGTGGGAATGGAAGAACAAAGGCAGGCATAATTTCTTCTTGTGCGCCCAAATCTTTAAATTTCATTCAAATCCATTTACTTTTGATTGTTTTTCTAAATATGATCAGGAATTTATGGGATATGAATCTGTGGGAATTGTGCTTTCGATATCTTTAGCCGTCTTTCACACGTAGACTGGACACTAATCATAGTGCATTTCCCAGGACACACTACAGGATTTTAGCCATAAGAGAATATAAATACCTCATGGGATATGTACTCTAGATGACAGGTGGCTCAAGGAAAATGTGGACCTCACAAGACCTGGAAGTACCAGTTTTGTCAGGTGCTTCCTGGAAGCTTCGAGAAACCAAAGAAATTAAATTATTACGAGAATAATAAGAATATGATCACATTCTCCAGTGACGCAGAGAATTCCACTGAAATGGAACCATTCCACAGAAATTCACCTGAAAAAAGACCCCAAACCTCATAGAAAAACATTTCAGTGGAGGAAAGGCTTCACTGAAAAATTTTCACATTATCATTACTTAGAAATTGCTTAAAGGCTCTCTTTAAAAATTCACGAAGAACGAGCTCCACCACTAGGACATCAATAAAAGTAAAAGATGAGAAAGGTTTTCCTGTTTCAGGGCTTTGGGAAGTCACATTGCTTTCAGACAAATTGTGTTAAATTGTGCGACAGAGTTCAATTCCCATCTTCTCCATAGGTGCTGACTGCACATGAACTTGTGACAAACAAGTTGACAAAATGACAGCATTTCAGAGTATTTAAAGAATGATTTGTATGTCCTTCCAGCTCTTCCAGTATTCAATTTAGTAGCTTTAAGTCCCTGGCCAAAGCACCTAGATTGCCCAGACATTGTACTATGACAGGTGACAGAAATAGATTGTATATGTGCCGCATGAAGAATGCATATCATCTTAAAATGCAGAAATAATGGTCTGTTTAGATATATCTTTATAGCATACAAATACGAGTTTCTAGCTTTCTTGTTCTTCCCCTTCTCTTCTAGGAAAGGATGAGCAGCAAGGTCACATGCATTGATGCCATCCGCGGCCTGCCATGGCACCACTGGCTGCAGCTCTGCACCTTCCATCCCCATAATACCGCTCAGTAAAGCCTCCACCTTTGACTTTAGTACCACCAAGGCTCTCGCTGCTCCCAGCAGCCCTGGGGCATCAGCCAGCAGCTCTGCAACGTGGGAATGCAAGGGCACCTGCTTGCAAGGAGCTGTTCCCGACTGAGAGCAAGCTGCAGAACTTTTCTTACATGCATAGAGATGAAAGTTTAACTTGTGTTCCTGAAGGCAAGTGCTCAGACATAAAGCGTTGCCTCCATACCCCACCATCTGGAACTGAGAATTTAGATTATTCTGCGTTTCTACATTTACTTCCAATATATTTCCAATAAGTATACTTTTCACAAAACTCCCACAAAGATACAATTAATAAGAATTTTTTTTCTAGAATGAGTTATTATTCTAAGTGGTAACGTATAGTAAAAAATGTAAAGACACCAAAGATTTATCCGTGCATTAACAGAGATTCTCACTATTTTGTATCTTCGCAGCAATACCTATTTGCAACTCAAGCAACTCCGTAAAAAAATGCAAAAGTATAAATCTAAAGTATAAAGGAATTTCCTGGTTTATTTCTGAATCAGTTTGCATGAATCAGGATGCTAAGTATTTGTCATGAGCTTCCAAAATTTCAGGCTAAATCTAGGATCTTTGAAACTGATTTTTTAATTATCTTTTAAAGTTTCAGATGCTTATGTTAAAATATTTTATCCAGAGAAATCATAAAAAAAATGAATGGAAGAATACTGATCATTATTTCCGGTAGGTTTATGCTTTATACCTGTATTATGCTAGACACACAATTAACAACCAATGTCATCTGAAGATATTGCTAAAAAACTTACATTAATGTATAATTTTGAAACTTAGTAATTGCATTTGTTATGGGCCCTTCGGGGAATTAACATGTGTAGTTTGTCTTGCCCATTTCAATTACAGTTATAACACCAGTAAATTAAGCCAAGTCAATATTCTCAGAAGTCAGTTTCATACATGCCAATGTCTACTCAGATTTTTCAAATAATAATCTATGCATGGCAAGGAGCACTTGGGGTTTGGTTTTGTGGTTTGTTTTTTTTTTTTTAAATCCAGTCTTTTGCCACACAAATTTACATGGATTAACATTTATTTAAACAAATCTTATACTCTACCTCTCCTTCCCTGTTTGCCTCATTTTTTCAAATCTCTCTCTTCCCTATTCATTTTGGTACTTCTGCAACATAACCATTTCCTTCAAGCATTAAGGTATCTTGCAAACTGAGGAATACAAATCACCTTGGTGCCATTCATATTTTATGCCATTACTACATACTGGTGATATTGGAAACTCCGATGCTACCTTATACTCAATGACTTCTTTTATATGTGGTCATAAGGCAATATAAACTAAAGGTAATTACCACAGCTCCATGACAAAAACAGAGATTCAAGGATTTAATTATGCAAAAAAATCTGGATATAAGCAGAAAAGATGGAGCATTGATCCTCATGGTCTCCATCAATTTTAGCAGCACAAGGGGGTAAGATTCATGGTTGGTTTGTCTAATATCTCGTAAGGACCTCAGGGATTTTATTTGGACGCCTGACGAAGTCTACCACAATAACTACCAGGTTTTGCTTCCTTCCTTTTGGATTTGGGGATTTTTGATGATTTAGCAAAGCTGTTACCGTTGCGTAGGAGGTAGGAATTAAATAAAGGGACAACACTTTGAGTTACCAAGCTTGTCTGCTGCATAGTCCAGCTCCTTCAGTTATGATTTGCTGAATGCCATTTTTTCAAAAACTTTCTTGCATATACCTGCAGCTGCTTATCCTCAGTCCAGGACAAATCTTGATTTGGTCCACTATAACACAATTTAAATTAATAACCTTCCTTTCAAGGCCTTTCCTTCTATTTATCCTATCCTCAGAGGAGTTACCGCCCATGATCTTAATAGGGTCCAAGAAGTAGCCTTCTACTGTCATTGAAGAAGCAAGATGCTGGCATTGCTGCCTTAGTGTCTTCTAACCCTTGCCAGACAAATTAGCAGCAAGATCCCACAATGAACAGCCACGTTTTAAGATTTCTCTGACTGAGACCCCTAAGTGCAACTACTCGGTCTCATCCAGCTCAACTTCACCCACTGGAAGGAAGCAATAGCAACTTCTCTGCATTACAGCAATGTACTCTGTGCCACTGCCATTGTGGCATTCTGTCCCTGCAGAAGGGTCTCATTGTTACAGACCTCTATACAGTTTCCTTTATGCAAGAAGAATTAGTGTATAAGTATCTTGCAATGTCACCTCTCCTTTGATTTGGTAAGTGTATACATATAATTACACCAGATACTAATTCATCTCTTTAGTTCACTGTTACTAGACTAGCGGCAGCATCACCTACAGTAAACTCAGTTTTTTATACTAATCTTGGGCAAAATCTAATAGATTGCAACCTAGAGTGACTTTAAGATCAAATAATCATTTTCACATCTTCCTAGAAGTAATAAATGAACTACTTGTAAATCATTCATTTGTAGCCCTCCAACAATCAAGGCTGTCAGACTAATGTGATTTTAAAGCAATTAGGATTTGTTCATTCTTACCAATAACAACAATAACCTAAGCATAGGAAGAACTGATACTCAAAATAGCTTTCAATCCTACGTGAAGAATTGCAGATTTCTATACTTCATGTACCATTTCCAAGCAGCTGCAGCATATGGATTAAGTTAAGTTAAAAGAGTTAATTTTAAACACAATTGGCAAGCTGTGACTGATGCAACTGACTGGCAGTGAACTACACCTACGGCTACATCCAATTACTTTTTTTAACCTGTCCTCCATTCAACCTTTCTCTGTTGGCTTGTTTCATTTATCTGGTGATGTCTTGTTTTCTATATCATACTATCTTTCAGTCCAAAGGTGTCATTAATTATATAGTCTACATTCTAGGCCAACAGAACACCTACAAACACATAATACAATAATGTAATTTCCACAGCAATTTCCAATATTCATCTCCTTGTGCAATTTCATACAGACAGTGCTTAAAGACCAAGTGGGCCTAGTGATATCTACAAGGGATGAGTGCGTTTTACATCCAGAAGAATAGCAAATTCTGCTGCTTTTCTTGTTATATCTCAGTGTTGTTGCTTGCTCAGTTGATGTGTCTAAAATACAACATCAACAAGCCCAAAGCTACTGAGAATTCTATCTTTCCCACACGTTTTAAAAATCATCGGGGTAGGCTGTATCTTTAGGCACAATCTATAGTGAGTACTGGGTAAATGATGTATCATTCAGGAGTAGAGATGAGTGACACTGTGATGCTGTCTGTGCACAAATTCTTTTTCTGGATATTGTTAGCAAGCACTACAAGCAAAGTAAATTATATCCCATGCAAAGCGCACACTCAGCATTTCCAGGAACCAGGGAATTCCAACAACTGCATAGCATGATTCCTATAACATAGCAAGTAATATGCAGTACAGCCTCTCACTTACTACATGCTAACTTCACCAGCTAGACTGATGAACTTAACATAACATAAGTGAATTTTTATTCACTTCCCTCCTCTGTTCAGTTTTAGAGCCTGTAGCAACATTGGATTGTCTCGAAAATTCACCTAACTTCTTCCTCTGCTTCTCCCCACAAAGTGTTGCAGCCAAGCATAATACTTCATTTGTCCTCAAAACCTACTCAGAAAAAAATACTTAAAAGTAAATGTGACATTTCTTTTAAACACTCGTAACAAGCCAGATGATACATTCACCTGCTGTTCATGCATGGCAACAGTGAATTAGGATAAGATACAGATTTGTTAATGAACATATAATTGCCGTGGGACTGAAGGTGCCTTGGTTTTTATGCTGTAATATTTCTAAGGTTGTACCCATTAAATGAAAATAAGAAAGAAAGAAGTCTTGATACATAGAGCAGGAAAAATGATGCATGTTTTATGTTCTTACTGAATTTCAATATTATTTGAGGCCTGACCCTTTCTCTGTCTGGCTCCATGGCTGAGATGCTATTTGGCTGCTTAATTTTCAGCCTGATTGTTTCCTGAGAACTGCTGTTCAGCAGCTTCTCCCACTTGCTGAGCAGTCATCCAGAGCCATCCCCAGGCCCTCCACTCCACACTGTCTTTGATCCATTTCTATGCATGTGATTTTTCTAACAGAGAAACACACATAACAGCACATTAGAAAAAAAAAAACCTTCTAGAATACTCAGGGTAAACCTATGCCCACTGGGAACAATTATGGCAATTTAATGACAATGCCTAACGAAGGCATTAGGCCTAACCCCTATCCTGCTGCTTCAGAGGGGGCCAAGCTGAGACTAAAAGCAGTTAAATAGCTTGACAAAGGCACCTAGCAACTCCTGTCTTCCAGCCACCTGCTCCAGGGCTCCCTATGTAAACAGTCCTGCCCATTAATCAAAGCTAGTTTTCACCTTGAGTTCTGAAGGAAGAAAAAGGAAACAAAAGCAGTTTGAATCTAAACTTTTTTCATCCTGCCTTTCTGAGGAAGGGATGACTGAAGAGAGAGCACTTCCATGACCAGCTGAGCTGACACAATGAAGAAGGCACTCTGAAAATCGTTCTTAATTAATGAGCACATGAACTTAGGGATGACTTCAAGGCTGAGAGTCACCACTGTAACACTGAATGACTGTAAACCAACAGGAGGAATAGTTCCTCAGATGCTATAAAATCACAGTAGCACCATCTGGCACTCAGTGAGTCCTTGTGGAATTGAATCGCGTGGCTGAGAAAGGGAAAACTGCACTCTCCTGTCCACTACTCAACTGCTAAAATCTCAAGTTTCTCATAATAACCTTAAAAAGAACGCATTACATTTTTAATCTCCCATTCCTCAGTTGTCTTGAGAACATTTCTCTAAACTACAAAAGTAATGACATTTCCTAGTTGACTTACCCTTAAGAGTATTCTATTATTCTCAAAAATACACTGAGATGAATACATTGGAGAAAGCATCAGCCAAATCATGACAGCTGAAATCATTGATGGGAAATGCCTCAGAGCACAAGGTGAAAAAGCATTCATTTTTCTTTTCACAATAGACAAAACCCCTTCAATGGTATCAAATAGGAATAAAACCTTAGAACACCTCACTGACAGGCAGCATGACCAGTGTTACAAATTCTTGGAGTTCATTACAGCAGATTCTGACTGCAACAGCCAAACCTTTGGTAAAGACACCCTGTTTATCTTAGACTTTCGACAGTGGCAGATTAAAATCATGGTCATGCAAAGATCTGGTCACAGAATCAGACGTTTTACCCGGTTAGTCACAACTATCACATCTGTTTCCTCTTAATCTTCCCTCTGCAGAAGAAATACAAGCATATCTGAGCCCCCATTTAAAACAAGAACATAATTTCATTCTTAGAAAAGCCCTTTAAGGAACTCTTTTACTTGGTCATTTTCAAACTTATTTAGCCATTATCAATGCATAGTTACAAGAATCTACTTGACATTTCTGAAAGTTGGGTTTTTTTCTCAAAATTGGTACCAGAATGGAGGCGGATAGCACTCTTTCTTACACAAACTTTAAGATACAAGGCTCTGGAATATAAGCAATAAAACTGACTGTGCTATTAAAAATGTTAATAAACAATACATTATGCCTGGAGTTGCATGAATTGGTCCATGAGCTGCTCCTTACCATAGTCAAAGTAAAATAAATAATATTTTATGATTTTGTGCAAATGAAAAAGGTAATATGGATTTATTTATCATTAATAAATCCACTAACACTGTTATCTTCAGGCAAAGGAATGTTCATGCTCTGGATCATAATTCCTGTTCTTAGGAAAGGTAGTATCTAATAGGTTGCCCAGAGAGGTTGTTGAGGCCCCATCCCTGGAAGTGTTCAAGGCCAGGCTGGACGGGGCCTTGGGCAACCTGGTCTGGTGCGAGGTGTCCCTGCCCATGGCAGGGGGGCTGGAACTTCAAGGTCCTTTCCAACCTAAACCATTCTATGATTCTATGATTCTATTCTACAAAGAGAAATGTTGTATTGAAACTTAGCGGCCATACTTGTTGTATAGTGTCTGTCACCTTTGGAGGTGCCAGAATATATACTTACATAGAAGATATATATTGTCTTATATATCTTTTATATATATGTATATAAAATATATACACGTATAAAAGAAGACAGAATATTTACATATATCTTGCAAGATTCTTCAGTTAGTTCACCCTTTCTCATTATTGCAGCTGGTTCAGTGCTAGATGAAGTATAACTAGACTTTTCTTCCAACCATATGTCTTAAACATTTCATGCTTTTCCCACCATGGCTTCATCGCTCTCTAGTCGTTCTTTAGGTGACAGAATGCTTCCAGATCAGATAACGTCCGAATGCAGACCTCACTGAATTAAAGTGGTATCTTTTGTTGCTCTGAGTGTTGCATTTTTCTAGTCTTTCCTGGCACTAGATCCTCAGCTCATATTAACTCTCAGCTAGAAACACTTGCTCCGTCTTCAGTTTACCTACCTGCCATTCCCTAAACTGTTCCTTCCTTTAACTCAGCAACACAGATTGCTTCTGTCAAATATATTCTGACAAATATTCTCAGTGCTTTACAGTGCAAATATAACCCGAATGTCTGTCTTCTCTCTCAAAGCAAGTCAATGTTAGCTAGCATCGTCTTAGAAGCAGAGAGGGGAGATTCCCCCAAAACATCATTAGTGTTACCAGCAAAGTTCATTCTAATCTTGACCCCCCAAAAAATAGCACTTTTGCTCCTTAGACCTTCACAGCCCTGCTAGTGGAGGTACAGAAATCAAGCTGTCAGGATCACAGACTGAGACCAGGCTTTCAAAAGCACTCAGAGGAACAGTAAAAGCCAGCAAGATGCTGAGCACTTTGAGAATCTGCACCCTAATCACTCTTATTGAAGCTTCAAACGGTGCCAATCTGCAAGAAACATCAGGCTAGCCAGCATACTGTAATGGAAGCAATTGAGATGCAGTATGTAAGGTGTCATATTCAACCAGTACAGGTATTAAACAAAAAGCAGTCCCTTAATTTGCAAGAGACATACTCAACTAAAATTAAAAGGTATTTAAGCCACACAGCCTTTTCTTCCCACTTTAAAGGGATTTTTTAAAATTAATTTGATGTAAGGGAGAAAGGGCCATATCATTTCCATAGGCTTCAGGCACAAAATTAAACACATTTATCTCTTTTGGGCAATTACTGGCCCACAAGAGGAGCCTCTGTTTTTATCCCCGAGCATTACTTAATTGTTTCTATGGACACAGTAACAAGTTTCAGCTCAAAAGAGTATGTCAGCACTGCTTGCCTAAGTCTAGGGATACCATTTGAGAGCCTCTTAAGTAAAGTAAGCACCTATACACTTTATAACCTATATGCATAAAAGCACCTCAGCTCTTCCTGCTATAAGATGCTGGCAAAAAGCAAAAGTCAGTTGGGGCTGAACAGCCAGAAAGGAAAGGGGATAAATCACCAGATCCTTTTGCTTGAGAGAAATCTGTTCTGATCTATTTTCATTTCTTGCTTTGCTTGGAGTGCAAGAGCTTTTTGTCTACACATGACTTTTTGGCTCCTATATACATTTATGTATCTTAGCAAGATGAGGGAGGTCTTAAAACGATTCTGATGGACAACTGTTAAAGCAGAGCGTCATACTCTCGTGTTATGAAGAAATGCAATAAGCAAAATTAGAGAATGTTTTAGACTTTAAGATACCAAGAGTTAAAGATGATACAACCAGATTTTTTTTACTTTTGCTCATTAAAAAAAGTAAATTAGTCATGCTCCCTTGTTGCACTTCTGCAAAGCATCCTTAAGAGCTAAATTGGATGACTGGATTTTCTCTGCCTTGTACAGTGAATACCCAGGTGACACAGAACCACGCTTGAACTGTATACTTCATGTTTGAACTCTCACAGATAGTGGATAACCAGAAAAAGGAAACATTACTCGGTGTGCAAGGGCTTGCACAGCTCAGAAAATTTAAAGCAGTTTCAAGCTGAGGGGGCACACTTACGTAATGCAGCCAGAGTAATGAAGGGCAAGTGTCTTTGTCTTCCCTTCTGCCCACTGCAGCTTTGCTGTGAACGTAGTTGTGCTGACCTGCTAAATGTGATCTGCTAAGTGATCCTACCCACTAAATGCAAGGAGTCATACTATGTGTGTATGAGTGTCTGTATGTAAGTATGTCCAGAGACAGCATCTTGGAAAAGGACACAAAAAGACTTTTACCTGTTTAACTAGCACACCAATAAGCAATTTAACTGAAAAAACTATAAAGGTAAATCTACAAATCAAAGTGTCCTTCCTTTGAACTCAAACCTCAGCTTTGTGGTTCATCCCAAACTAAGTACAATCTTATTGCCACAGCCTAAATTCCTACTTGAGAGTCAGCAGCTACTCTGGAAACTATTCACAGGCCTACAAAGGAAGTTGAGGGAACAGTGATTTAGTTCAAATAAATCATAGATTGGCTTTGGTTCAGAAACTAGCACTTCAAATTCAAATACGTCACACAGAAAGGCAGACTAATTGATTCAAATCGTTTTTGGTAGCTTACCAGCTGTGTGTAAAAGAACCACCACCCCAATTACAGAAGGCCAGAAATCTTGTTTAGACAGGCACAGCATTTATGAATGAATGAGGTTTGCAGTCTGTTGCCTGTAGGGAAGAAGTGTGCCTTCAGATCCTCCTTTTTCAGTTATGAGCTTTTAAACTGTTACTGGACCATTGGCTTTATATAATAACATAAATTCTTGATGAAATCTTCAAATAAATGGGGCCATCTTCTTTTTCAAGAAACAGACCGTTTCTTAAATTTTATTTATACAGTGCCTGGCAGCACAGCATCTGTCTCAGATGGGCCTTCTAGGCATTTATGTCGTACAGGTACTTTAAGCTACCACATGTCTGCATCTTTGTAGGCTCTTATATTCTCTTTGGTTAATATAACTCTATAAAACAGAGTATTATTTTACATCAAAAACTTGAGTTGATGGCACAAAATCATTATCTTATGGTTTCATTTGGTTCCTGTTCAATTTCATAGTGGCTCAATTACCACGTTACTTACAGCCTTTTCAGTCTTATTATATTGCATTAGACATTTGAGGATGGGTATTTTCTACACAAAAAAAAAAGTGCTTATTCCTATTATTATCCCAGCAACTATGCAGTTCCGGAACACCAACTAAGACTAATTAAGTAGGCATAATACTGATGAAATCTCTGGTTTGCTTTGTCTATTGTCACTGACATTTCTACAACCAGCAAAAGACCTGCTAAAGAAATATGTGACTAATGCTGAAAAATCCAGTCTAATGAGACCTCCTGGGAAACCACCTCTCCTTATGTGATCAAAGGAGTAACTTTAGTTCCTCTTTGTTCAGATGGGTAGGGTAACAGGCTGCACAAATCTGCACAGTAGCTATCTATGCTAATCTGATAAACAGCCCAATAGCTTTAAATTACTTCATTTGACTTCACAGTGAAATATAAGTCTAGTCCTTAGGCTTACACTAGGCTCTGCATCTACAGAGCACAATTCTGCTGTCAACTATCTAGAATTTATTTCCTAATTGCTTGACTTAAAAGCAATCGCTATGACCAATTAATTCCTGGTAAGCTCAACAAACCATATGCAACTTGATAACTGCAGTCTGTGTTTACCAATCTGATGATTACCTTTGTGTTCACAAGAATATAATGGCATCAAAATTCATAGAGATGGCTCAGAAAAGCAAAGCACCAATAGCTATGCTGAGATTAGATGAACTCTCCATCATACCTAATTTCAGGCTCTGAAAGTCTTTATGGATTCCTTATATATGAGGCAGAAAGAGAGAGAGAAAAATAAAGTTTCTGCTTTGAATTGTCCTCTGGAAAAGCGTCTCTGTTCACTGAATACTGAAGATCTGCAGGCAATTATGCTTCTAAATTACATATTCACATTGGCTGCCCATGATGCCCTATACGGTTCCTTGTTATCCATCCTAACACTTCCTGTCTTGGGGAACAAGAGGGATCAAATCAGTTCTTGCCCTAAGAAGTTAACGGAAAGCCCAAGTTCCAGAAAAATCCACTATCTACTTTCCTTTATGTCCTCATCTGCTTAACACATACCATTTATATGACCTCCTGCTGCCCTCCTTGGTTGGACCTCAGTAAAGCTGCTGCAATCTGTGAATGGCCCTTGACAAACAGGTGTAGGCATTTGTCTAAAATATAACCCAAAATCATATAACCTCCAAAGGATAAGGAAAAGAGGCCACCACTGGAAGTCCAGAGAGTTTTTTTTATGCAAGTCCATCATTGCATCAAAAGTCAGAAAAGGAAATGTTCAGCAAAGAATACAAAGAGCAGCACACATTGTATTTTCTTTTCCTCTCCTTCTTACTGCACTTGCCTGTTTCTCTTTTTTCCCTGTAGGACTAAACATCTTCCATTTTTGCCTCTTTCACATTTCCCTACTCTTAATTTGTTTTTTAATTAAGTTATTGCTGGGCAGAGAGTCTTCAACTTCAGGCAGTTTTGACCAAGCTCCAATTACATTTTAATTTAAAATGTAAAAGAAAACAAACTACTTCATACAGGAAGCTTCAGCCCAATAATTTGGAAAACACATATTTCACTGGAGAATTCATCTTCATTAGCATATTCTAAATAAGGTTGTACAATAAGACTTCCCATTTAATATGGTATTGCAGGGAAAATTGAAAGAATCCTACTGGTTTTTACTAACATGTTTCAAGACTTTTAGTATTATTTCTAAATGTTAAAATCTTCAGATGCGAAAATAATGCTTCATCACAGCGAAAAGAATGCAGTAAATTTCACAGAAAACCAGAGCTTAAATGGCTTAAGTTGAATATAGGTAGGAAAAGAATGAGTTCCTCAGGGCCATATATAATTGTGAAGGAAAGAAAGCCGAACAAGTCAAACAGAGTGGGAGATGTCAAGAGGCAAGCTAGAAGCTTTCAAATGCCAGGCTACAGCACAGAGTGAGTGACAGCCCTTGCAACTCTAAAAGGGACCTGACGTGACTGGAATCAACAAGGACTCTTGGTACAGGAATGAATCTCTTGAGTGTCTTTTTTTTTATTTTTTATTTTTCCTTTTCCTGAATGTTAAAGATATGTTTCTTTCTAGAGACTGGAAGTCTCCAGAATACACACAGCACAAAAACTATACAGAAGACAATAACAAAATAGAAAACAGTCTTGGAACAGATAGGAAGATTACATCGGGTGTTTGTTTTCTCTGAACTAATATTAATTCTGGATTTGTTGATCATAATATATGCTGGGAAGAGATGAAAAGCATCTAAGTATTCTAAATTCAGCCACCCCCAGAAGTGGGACCATGTCAGGATGTTTGTGTTATAGTCTTTCTTTCCCCTTTTCTTTAAAATACACCCAAAGGAAAAAAGAGGCATCATTTTTTTGCTGCTGCTATTACTATACTCATCTAGTGGAGACTTGAACCACCATCATTCCATTCATGCCAATGAATCTTGACAGCTCCAATATAAAAAGCTGCTCCAAGGAAATTACTGTATATTCTTCCTTCTCCGTTGAATAACTGCACCCTTTTATGGTGATATTTTTATGAGAACTTTCTGAAATCAAGTATTAACCTGGTAAAGCTGCTAGGAAGCAGAGAGGAATGCACGCTTAACCTGCCTCCCTCCCCGGGGATTTAGTGCTGGCTCAAATATTGAGTAATCAGAGAATAGTAAGGAGAAGGGGAGGTGGTGGGAAGTTGGACACCTCAAAAAAAAACGAGAATGGATGTAAGGCGATCGGCTACAGCTCCTAGGTGAGGAACTAAGCTCAACTGCTTCTCAGCCAGTAGAGGACAAGCATGTTCTGCACCAAGGCAGATGCCAGCCGCTTCCTTCAGTCTCCTTCTCTACCTAAAAGTCAGTGATTCTTACTTCCGGAGCACCTTGGTGGTGTCTAGGATTCCCTGTTCCCCGTCTCAAAATCTATCTATGCTACTGAACAGTCACAAGCGTTTGAGGTTTAGCAACCTCCAAAGCGCTCTTTGATGTTTCCATGTGTATGCAATCACTGACAATTTTAGCAAACAACAGTCTCTGCTTTCCTGTCATCCTGGCTCCCTCTTCATACCGTTGTCTTTTCACTCAGACCTTTCTGATTAAGGACTGTCAGCCTGCTGGATTGAGAATAGCAGGTTTTGAGAGAAGGGGACACTGGCAGGTCTGCATAGCTGGCATCGTCACTATGGTAGCTCTCATCCCTACGTATAAATTTACTAAGCGATGCCCAGAATCCAAAGCCTTCAAACATCTCATTCATCACAGAATTGTTTAGGTTAGACAGGACCTTCTAAAGGTGATCTAGTCCAATCCCCAAATCGTTCTTCGTCATTTCCTGCTTAGTGCCCCAGCTCATTGACTTTAGGCGTTCTCACATAAAGGGAGACCCTGCCACGTCCAGCCCATGTAAGCAGCCAGCAAACTGTGACCACTGACAAGATTTGGACTGCTCCTTCCTAGTACCACATGGCTGCAGAACATTCCTTTCACTGATCACTCCACTGTATTCAACATTACTGCCAATATGTTACTTATAATCATATTTTAGGTTTGAATATTTTAATGTGCCATAAAATTTATTTCTTTTAGCCTTAAACCAAAAAGATTTTAACTTTAGACTTCCAAGTTTTTAGATGACTGACGCTTCTTCTAAGTGTCAGTTAATGTAGAATTACAATGACCATGCACTTACCTAAATGGTCTTCTGCAGTGTTTTCCCAAAAAGTTAGTATTACATTCCCTCAAACAAAGTTTCTTTTCTTTTCTTCACGATCGCTGTATAATTTTAAATGAGCTCATGCTATCATTTTCTATTCCAATAAGTGAGGAAGGTCACTCTATGGAAATGTACTATTTATTTGGCAACCTACTCAAGAAATGTAGTTGCTTTTTTCCATTTTCTCAACTAACAAAAATTCATAGAAAGCTGAATGGGTGTTTTATTGCTTACTTGAATATGAACTATTTTTAAAGGGTATAATAAAACTCGAGTATTCTCATTAGTTGGGAAATCATAACTTGCAACCTTTTGTCTTCTGTTTGGCTTGCTGAAAAGATTGATAATAAAGCACTGAGGATTAATATTAATGAATATTTATATGGTCTCTGATATTATTAGAAAATTCTCTTTTCTGATATTTAAGACAGTTTGAGTAAGGCTATACTATAAGATGTGTTACTCATCCAGACTATATTTGTACTGCTTCCAAGCATCATTAAAAATATTTATTCGTAAACAGGTATGTAATAAAAAGCTATACAACAATTCTTACTAACTTAATGTGCAGATATGAAGAGATACCACTGTGGCACTGTGACATACCGTTCAGGATCAGAAAAGCGATACACAAAACACAAAAAACATTTTCACACAGATACAAAGTAAAGAAGCCACTATATATTAAAAAAAGAGGTATAGTCATGGTGAAAGTACTCCATAAACAAACTTGATCAAGTCAAGACATATTTAAACTCCAACCAAGTCCAATATAGCCAAATCTATCTTCTGTTACAGAGACTGTAGGATGAAATTCTACCAAACACTAGATCTGAAGAAAAACAGGGAGATATTCAGTCACACTGAGCTATTACTGCCTTGATAAACAAGAGTGCCACAGCATGCTCAGCACACTGAAAATCATCAGGTATGAGATACAGATTAGTAGAAATGACACTGTATCTTAAGTCCTCTTTGAAACAACAAACTCAGAATTTTACCCTTACTTTTTGTTTACCCCGCAAAATGCAAGTACTTGATTATTGCTACTGAACATCAGTACAGACCACGTCTAGCACCAAGGAGACAATTCAGTGTAAATTTGGTTACTATTTCTAACAGTTTGCAAATTATCTAGAACTATGTAATATGTGAATAAAGGTTTGTGAAAAATTCACCCGAAATCAGATTTGTGTGAAAAATTCACATTCAGATTCAAATTCAGATCAATTAACCTTCATGGAGTGGAAGGCTGATTCTTGATCGGGAAACCACTTCATGTATGCCCTGGAGATAGAACAAGTCAAAATAAGAGGCAGCCAGTGTAGTGAGGCAAATTGGGTTCTGGAAGGTTCTGAGGAAACTTTCAGGTCACAGAATGACTTGCCACCTAATCTGCAATTTTCAAAAATGAGAATACAAGTTGTTTGGACTCTATATTCATAGAAGGTCACTTCGTTGACATCAGTAGCCTGTCAATGTTCTATTTCATTGCAGGGAGAGTTAATGTACCCTGACACTAATATCGATACTTTGTGTCTATTCTTCCACTAATAGCCACAGCTTTTACAAACTTATACTACATGATATCTGAGATAAAGTCAGTGTTTATTACTATTATCTGCAGAGAAAAAAGCCAAGACTCTAAATTTCCTATTAGTCCTATTGCCCTTGCTGATCATATCTGTTGGGTGTTTAATGCAGCATCAGTGACGAATACATTACTTGAGATGATGCAGTTAAATGTGGCTTTTGATTTCACATGTGTAACACGTTGTTGAATAACAAATAATGCTTCAGGTCCAAAGTTTTGTCTAGCAAAGTTTTAGGACTCATTATGAATCCAGAGGGGATGAAACCGTAGCTATGCTGTTTTCTTTCGATCTCAAGTATGTCCTATTCTTCAAAACTGGATGTGAATATGGCAGTGTATCATGTATGTGCACTCCAGAATAAGATTAAAAAGTGACTAACACTCCTGTATACATCACCCTGCTACACTGCCTAGTGCCTGCTCACATTGGGTTACTTTCCATGTTGGAAAAGTATAAAATCAAGTTTTGTTTGTCATTAGGCCAAACTTTAAACCATAATAACTGGTGCCCCTATGCCATTTGGTGTCTGTGCCCAGAGCCACTGGGGCCCCTTTCTGAAGGTCTCAGAGCCGTGAAGCCATGTTACACTCCAGATGCAGGGCTCAGTGGGATCAAAGCTAGGAGATGTAGGAAGTGTCATGACCCAAACATTGCTTCTGCTTTAAAGATGGTGCTCAGCTGTGCTGTCTGATAGCTGTTTCAACAATCTTCCCCAAGAAACTGATCAAAACTGAATGGGGTTCCTCACTACCATTGTTTATTTTGTCTTGGTACCTAAAGAGCTCTGTAAATTCTTGAGGAATTATTCCAGACTTTGAATTAATGAGATACATTATCGCTGCACCTCGCCAGCCAAGATAACTCAAAATGCACTAGCTCAGGTTCCAGAAGCAGTCAAACTGTGATAGCACGAAACTCCACAGGGACTAATTTATCATGCTGCTTAACAGATTATATTAACCCAAACAAACGGCCATGCTTCCAGCATCTTGCTGGCTTCCAATATCCATTTCAAGCTGTTCAGATACCACTGCCTCAGCAGCTGCAATGCAGACATAACCTGAGAGTGCCGATTATTAAAATTAATGTATTATAAATAGTCATCAGATCTAAATATTAGCTGAATTACAGATAAAAGGTAATATTTAGTATAAGCTTATCATGAAACCAACTTTTAAAAGAAGACTGAAACCCCTGGAAGTCTTTTACATTGACTTAGTGGGGTTTAACAACTTTACTCCCAACTAAAAAGACAGTACATATGAGAGATTAATACATATACATCCACGTATTGACCAATGGCTGGTCATTAAATCATCAATAGGTTGAAACACTGAATTGATTTATAACGCTAGAGGATTTACGGTTGTTTATAACATTTGCTGAAGATATGACCAGTAAATATAAAGGATTAAAGACGCATCTGAAATTACCTGAGGTATACTGCTGATTTAAGAGAGAAAATTAGAATGTAGTTTTCAATAAGTACAGTAATCAAGGTTGATATTAATATGATAGATCTAAGTACGTATGAGAAAAGAAGCGACAATGATAATTATTACCAGTGAAGATTATTTTGATTAAATGATGCTTAGGTAATTAAGCACAATTATTTGAAACCTTTTCACTTTCAACTTTAGCATGTTTGATTAAAATGTCACGCAGAAATAACACGGTCCTGTATAAAATAAACCATGATTTCAATATTACAACCAAATCTTGCCTCCAGAACAAAGAATAAACAAAAGATTATTTCATTATTTTCTGTTCTTGTTTGTTGAATTATTTAAAGCTGATTGTTTTCTTTGAACAAACTTTGAACATTCCGTGTTATTCCGTGTATAAGTAATACAAGAGAAGTGGCCTGTCCATGGCCACAGCTCTGGGGGAAGCCCAGGCTGGGGCTGACGAGGAGAGCCCAAGCCCTGCCCTCGCCTCCCCCTCTCCTCTCTACTCCACTTACCCCTTCCCGCCGGGGCTCCTTGCTTACCGCCAGGCACCTGTGGGGGTACTTTGCTCTCACTCACCACCCTTTCTCATGTCCAGCACTTTCTGCTTCAACGCAGGTCAACAGTAAGCGCTCCCAAAAACCATGGCTCCAGCAGCATCAGGGCTCTCCTGCAGTTGCCTCTGGGGAAGCAGGTGAGGTGAGTTTGCGGGCACAGGCAGAGGCCGTTGATCCCCACAGCTCCCCTACGGCCAGCAGACGCGGGGCCCACAGCCCTGCAGCTCAGCAGGGCTGGAGCAGGGCCCAGGCCCAGCCCCTGAAGGGACCGGGCGCCCCTTTCCCTCCCGCCCTCTGCACTCACCTCACCAGTCTGCCTCCCAGCCTGAGGCCTGCCCCTGCCCCACCGCCCTTTTTATACCCACTGCGATGACATCGCTGCCCACCTGCTGTGACCGCGGCTCACTGTGACACGGCCACCATTGTCCTTCCAGCTGACCTTCCGTGACCTTCAGTATCTGCGCAGGGAGCAGAAGGTGCGTGCAGCCGCGCAGGGCCGTGCCAGCCCAGCAGTGGCTGCGCCGCGGGCCGGAGAAGCGCGTTGGGAAGGACGCGGTGGTGCCTTCAGCCCTTCAGGCTCCCAGCACCGAACTGGCACTGGGCCAGCGGGGATAGAAACCGCTATTTGTACCGTCCGGCCGCAGACTGCTGCCCCTCTGGAGAGAAGGAGAGAGAGGGTGAAGACAGGGCAAGGCATGTTAATTGTCTTCCTACATTTAGACATCTACATTTAGTTGTATGCAATCTGGTACTGAAAGATACCGTGAGGGATCCATGCGCTCTGTGCTCTGGTGGTCATGATTCATCTGAACTATTTTGGAGTTCTGTGTCAGGATGGGGTGAACACGGGCCTAGAAATGCTGCTCGTCTTTTGTACTTTAGTACTAATGATGAGCCTTTGTTTTGAAAAATACAGCATTTCATCTTGTAACTTACAATTATATGAATGAATGTTGAATTGCTTATTGTATTATACACATTCTGTAAAAACTCCTGAAGACACAAGAATGCCAAATTGTAGTCACTTGCAGGCACTTGTCATTGATAGGAGAGACAGAAAGAAATCTGTTTGATATTTTTGGTCCAAATACATCCAAATTAAAAAAATAAAACAAACCACCTTTTTCTTCATTGCATTTTCTGGTGAGAAATTAATCAAAACCAGTTCTATTGGGCAAAACCAGTTCTATTGGGCAAATCTTTTTTTTTTCCCCCTAACTAATCAGCATTCTGTCCCTTCACTTTCCCTCTCTCAGTCATCAAAAATTTCCTGAGCAGCTGTAATGGACTCGGAAGCAGAATAGCAGAGCCTGGTTATTGTTTAAGTTAATACCTGAGAATATTAAAAGCTCCACTTTGAACAAAGGACTAAGATTCCAATTGCAAAAGAACAAATTTATCGCCATATGGAAAGGCAAGCTGAAGTCTTAGCAGCACATCCTAGAGAGCTTCAGCTAGAGTAATTACACAACTGTAATGCCTATCATAAAGGGAAAAAAACTATAAATGAATGCAGAGAATTATAAGTAACTGATCTGATGCTTGCAAATGGGGAAAAAACATAGAATGGATAATTCAGGTGGGGTTTTTTAGCTAAAAATAATCTTTAAATCTTAAAAATTACAGACATACATAGAGTAAGTTAGAGGTAACACTGAAATTACAAACTTGGAGCAAGGACAACCGTGCAGAAAATCTATGATGGCGCAATACTCAGGCAACAATGGTGCCATTGTAAAAGCGAGTTTCCCTGTTTTCAGTTCATGACTATGACAGGCCCCACAGTATTGGAAATTAAGAGGAGGTTGTGGTCACAACATCTGGAGTTCTTCCAGAGAAACCTTAAGTTTTTGAATTGAGCACGACCTTTTCTGTAAGTGCTCATTTATTTTTCATATGCCCAGTCTGTCTTCCATTCTGCATTTAAATGTGGCACACTTGCACTTTTAATGGGTATCTAAGATTTTAATGGAATTTCAGTGAACTGCACTGTATTTCCCCAAAAAGAACTGATTCGTTAGGACCTGAAGCCAGTCTCCTTTTTTGTTCTGGCTAGTTATAAGACAGCCTGGAGGTATATTCTATTAATTCCTAATATAAATTAAGTTAGATGACTGTAAGCAAAATGATTATTTATGCTGAATAAGAAAACAGACACAGTAGAGAAAATGTGAAATGGAAGGGGACAGACAGAAAATATGTTTCTGTGAATTAGGGAATGAGATGGGAAGGTAGAAAGTCGTAGAGATACATAAACGTAGTTGAACTATAAACACTATTTTCTTTCGGAAACCATGAGCAGAATAGGATGTGATACCACATTAATGAGAGCTTTATAAATGCAACAGAAAAAAACCAAACATACAGGTGAATGATCACTTCACTAGACTGACAAATGAAACAATTAAAACTTTTTAGGTACATTCTTTAATTTGCTGACTCCAGTCACAGTCACTGCAGGGGCTGTCTGAGTGCTGATATCCCTACTTGGAATAAATATACTTGATTTATTTTTTTAAATACATTTCACAGTGTGCTTCTTCAGCTTTTTGGTAGAGCGGACTTAATAACAGAGATGTGTGCATGCCATGGTAGATCAGCATGCAGAACTTTAATTACAGCTATGTCAATTTTAGGCCCTCAAATCTTGTTAAAAACACCATTATATTGGAAAAGCTTGATTACATCAACTGTGTAGCTATTCCTTTACGTTTTGGAATGCATTTGTTAAAGGTGACACCATTTATCTCCATTTTCTCTTTCATCAACGTGCCCCAGAATTTTTTTTAATAACCTCAAATGTGTAGCATCATATCTTCTTAAAATCCTAATTAAAGAGGTGTTTTGTGCCAGCAAAGAAATTAAAAAGCATGAGCTTTCATATGTAATCATCAGGAAAGTGGGTAAAAATTTCCATTAAATACTTGCACAGGTTTAGACTTCTGATGCAAAAAACCACTTCTTGTGTCAACTTTCTTTCATTTCCTAAACATTTATAATCCAATAATTTTCATTTTAAAGGCTGCAAGTTTTTGAAAGGCAAAGCTAGACGGCATTTTAGTAGCAGCTTATTTCAAAACATCTCTAAAGGAAACTTCTCTTGGAGATAGAATTGTAAAAAGCTGGCATGTACCCAGGAAAGTGAATAAATTTTTTCTTTACTGAGCACGGGTTTCCCTGATACAAGTTCAGATTAGTGGGCCAGCAAGCATTTGCCTGTGTAAAGGATAACAGAAACAGAAGTTGCCCATTTAGTTCCGTAATAGTCTCTTCCTAAGCAATTTTACAATGTCAGTCATCACGCTAAGACTAGGACTTTGACTACAAGAATTGAGTGCCTTCAAGGTGACTAAGTGATAACAGAGAAAAAGGAGATGGCAGAAGTTCAAGTTATTAAACAGATAGTTTAATCTTCCAAGCTGAAAATTGAAAACATATCCATTTTGTTTTGTTACATGTAAGAAATAAAGGCAAGAAAGTTTAGACTTTTTTCTTACCTGTCACTCAGCCGAATCAACAATTAGAAAAGCAGGCACATGGTCTGATTTTCCAAAGAGATGGGATGTGAGTTAATCATCTTGCCTAGGAAGATCAGGAAAGATAGCCATTTCATTTGTATGCCTAATTAGAAGCTGCTGTTCAATGTAGGCAGGAACAGCCTGAGACATGTGGCCCATACTGGCCAACAAATCACTTGGCCAACTGTTGCGTTAAGGGGCAAAGTAGTTTGGGCAGAAAATAAACCCCCTTGCGTTCTAACACTCCTCACTGAGGTGGGAGGCTAGGCGCAGCTAGGTTTAAATTCTGAGTGATGCCCAATTCACCACTATCGGGTCAGGCGCATTTAATATATATTAAACTGTTACGGTTCTGGATACACTAATAGCAGACTGTACCTTCAGCCCTGGCGTGCACTCGCACGGCCACTCTTTGGTCACGTTCAATGAGAAACCCAAACGACTAGCTGCCTACACAGTACAGTTTATTTAAGCAACAGATACACAAGTTCTTTTGGATTGCCAGTGAGAGTGACCTGTGCAAAGCACGTGCGAATCATAAAGATGTTAGTAATATAGCTTGGTTACAAATGCGCTAAGTTATAAAACAACTCTATAGAGATTTCTAAGTTTCCTAGGGAAGCACTTGGTATAGCCAAGTGTTTGACTCTTACCCACAAGCGTCCTTATGGGGGTGGAAGAGAGGCTCAGCCTGTTGACTGGTCCCAGAAATCAAGGCAGTCTTTGATGGAGTTCTCCTCAACTTGTTCACGATGGTGTCTTCCCTAACATCCCCCCGTTCTCAGGCTATTTTTATACTATTTTTTATCTTCAAGGTGGAGTTTAAGTGACTCGAGTCATAAATACTTTCATTATGATTGGTGTAAAATTTTCTCGCCTCACATTTAAAGGTATAGTTTACAAAAAATTCAGGGTGCAGACTCAAGGAGGAGTGGTCACACCTTGGAGGCGGGTAGCTTTTTGGGATGGAGGTGTGTTTTGGTATGATAATAACATTATAATGCGCAAAGTTTACCAAAGGGCAGCATTTCATCAAAAGAATGACAGACTGTTGGCTCAGGATAACAAGTAGGCAGTTTATCAGTTCCATAAGACCTTCAAGGGCTCCATTTGGTCCTCAAGTTCCCATTTTATCACAGAGTTTTAGCCATGGTGTCTCCACTCAGCTCCATCCTTCGCACTGTTTTTCTTCAATGGGGCCACCTCGTTTCCATGTTTGCTGGATTATCACAGGGTTCAGCCTGGGAGTGTCCACCCCACTCCACTCCCTGTGTTGCTTTGCAACCAATATTGTACAGGGAATCGCAGAGGTAGCAGATTCTTCACATACCAGCTGTGGCTGTATTCTACCCTAGAAAACTTTAGATTTTATACCTTTCCTTAATGTGTGACCAATGCTATATTATTGACCATTCTAGTAATTATTTCACATCAACTCACAGGATTTACAGCACATTCTCTGTATCCCTTGATTAACACATCCTTTAGGCTGTGTCTAAAGACAAGTTTCCTTTCCACCCACAACATGTCATGTCTATGAAGTCCCTTAGGGATTATGCAGAACATGCTATGGAGAGTACCCATACCTGCTGTAAGGATAGGTACTGTCACATTGTGCTTGATCAAGTCCAGGCAGCCTAAAAGGAGTAGACAGGATGCAGTGTCCTCCATATGTCTGAAATGTTGGAGTAGTTTTGGTATTTCATTGTCATATTACATTTTATTCTTTGTCAACTCATTGTCTTCCCCCTATAGTACCCGTTCTCCTTTTGCTCCACACTAAATAACTACCTCTTCTCCAGAAACACTTAGTTGAGAGATGTACATTCTTGTATCTAATTCTTCATAAGTCTTGATCAGAGACTTCTCATTGACTTCACTGAGGGTTGGACCAAGCTGTACAAGTAGATATGAGACTAGCTCTTTGAGAGCAGGTATTTTTACTTCCCAAGGCTTCCTTTGCTTTCAAAAAATTGAGTAATTCAATCTTGAAAAGGTGTCCTTTCCTTCCAGAGAAATTATTGTGTCTGTACTCAAAAGAGTTCCGAGATATATAATGCCCATGATAATTGAACAGTGTGCTACTTGATAACTACACTGGAAAAAACTGAATTGCAGAATTTCTTCTTTTGTGGCAAATGTTTTGAAGATTTCTGGATTTCACATCATAACTGAAACTTCAGTCACTGACATACTTGTGAAGAAAAAGATGAGTGACTCATTGATGAAACAATTATTTTCTACTTATCAAGCACAGACATGTGTTTCATAGGTATTAAATAGTTTTCTATTGGACAGTCTTGTTTTCACACTTCACAATATTCCAAAGCAAATTTTTGCACCTTTTTTTGCAGTACCAACCCTGCTTTTTACCATTCTGAAATAAGTTCCTTTTTACAGAGTATTTGTAGTCAAAAAGAATTACAAAAGAAGATTCACCAGTTAAAAAAATAAACATATCAACAAACCATAAATACAATATAAATAGTTATTAAAAGAACTTTTAAAAAAGATTATATTCAAATTCCTGAATAGCTTGCCGTTGACAAGTAGCTGCATAACAACCTTAGAAATTATTGTCACAGTTTATGATGCTTAGTCCTCAAAGGTTTGTAGACAGCTGGAGAGGGGGAGGATCAGCTGGGCCACGGGTACATACCATTTGAATTATAAAACCCTTCCCTCAAATGGATAACAAGAAAGAAGAACATTTTTTCAAATATAACATCATTTTGGCTTTATCTCTAGCAAACAGAACTAAAAAGGAAAGTACGTTCATTTGCAATGTGACTTAAAAAAAACCCACAAAATGAACCTGAATTATAATATAATAAACATAATATAAAAGAAATGCCCTACCTGATCAGCCGAAAGATGCATCTTCCTGAATACCGTGTCTCTGATAAAAGCCAACTGTAGATATTAAGAGGAAAAGTATTAAAAACTTCTGCCAGAAGTATAGAATCATAGAATCATAGAATGGTTAGAGTTGGAAGGGACCTTGAAGATCACCTCGTTCCAAACCCCCTGCCAGCGGCAGGGGCACCTCCCACCAGACCTGGTTGCTTCAAGCCCCATATCCAACCCGGCCTTGAACACCTCCAGGGATGAGGCAGCCACAGCCTCTCTGGGCAGTATTACAACTTGTGGCAGTTATACTACTCGCAAAGTTAAGATTAATTAATAAAGGCACATTGTGACTCCTGAGTTAGGAGGAAGGAGTCTGGAAGGAAACTGGAAGAGTGCACTGGAAGAATGACGGTGTGCTGAAAGAATGCATTTGAGAGAAGTCAGCTGTGCACTAATAACGCATTAGCACCACTGTTTAAGAGTTTTAGCCACAAAGGGGAGTCTGGTCAATAGTCATTTTTACTAATAGTTTTTGAGTTAATGCTTTGACTGTGCTATTTTGGAGGACACCTTTCCCAGAGAAAAACAATCAAACACATTAAAATACCCTCCTAATTCCTCCAGAACTTAAGTAAACCCAATGTACACTGTAGCAATATTTGTACCTTGACGGAGAATCCACAGAGAAGAGCAAAGACACCTATGTTAGTTACAGCTGTCGAGCACAGAAAGTAATTTTTCTGCCCTCTATTAAGTTGGAAAAGGGAACATGGTACTGGGTTTAAAAAGAAGACGCTATCCTCCCAGATTACTCCCTCTGCCTAGTACACAAACAGCAACAATGAAAAAAAATCTATTGAAAGAAAGAACGAGAGAAAGAGAGAAAGAAAGAACTTGCTCTTTGACATCATTTGGAACTCCACAAGATAAAGGGAATACACATGGTGAGGGGAGGACGTTTCTTTGCAGTTTCCCTGAGCATTTTAGCCCAACATGAACAAAGCACAGAATACTTTGATTTTGGGTAGGAATTTGCATACAGAAAAGTAAAGATGCATGAAACGCTGTGAGTTGCCAGAAAGATTGATGGTTTTCCCATGTAATTTGGAAGGAAAAAAAGCTAAAGGAGAGACAAGGAGGTGTATTTTCTCTGCAGCCATCTGTTTTTCAATGGTGTGCCAAAAAATATTGACTGGAAATATATACTCTGTGTATTACACACAAATATATGAGTGTGGAAAAAAATAAACCATTAAAGAGCTTAATGTTGCTTTCCCTGCTGAAAGTTAAGAAAAATAAAGGGTGAAAAGACACTTCTTTACATACAGCCCCCTTCTTCCAGATATCTCTTGAACTTTTCGCTGTTGATAGAAACACCCCCTCCCCCCCCATCCCAGCAGTAGGGGTGTCCCATTTATTTCTCCATACATTCTCAGAAATTGCTGCTGCTGTTGCCCTCTGCAAGACTCTGAGCACATTCTCGTGGTTTTATTTATTTATTCATTTATTCATTTATTTATTTATTTTATTTTATTATATTTTTTTTATTTTTTTATTTTATTTATTCAGGTGAACACATACTGTGTTCCTATCAGTATTGATAGGAACCGTAATAGCTGTAGTATGTATTCCTTCTGACTACTACCAGAAGTCATAACTGTTTCTCACAATTATATTGCCTGCTGCTTTACTAAAGACTTCTTGATATATTTATGCCTAATGGTGGGTAAAAGAAGTGGATGATGGACACCTGCTGAAAACTCGGTACTGCCACCTTTTTCAGCCACCATTACTATAGAGCATCTGAGCGAGTGGGCTAAAGGCACTCATCGTTTTAGCTACCCATCCATCACCCACTGCTGCAGTTGCATTACTCTCGTCCTCCTCAGCTTCAGGACAAGAATACCATTACAGAAATTCTCAAGTTTATGCAAAAGGCATGGAGAACCTTCCAACCTACCCTCTTCAGCACCAGAAGAGGGAGCACCATTTAACACAGTGTTGTTGCCTAGTGATACGTTGCCTTGATTTTAGCCACCACTATGTCTTTCAAACAGGTTAATTCCTGTTTAACTATTCCCATTATGCTCTGCTTCTGTAACAGTTTTTATACAAATCTGTTATCCAGTAATATTGTCAAGACCCAAAACTTAAGGCATTCATCTGCACTTTGTCCAAGTTACTATTTTGCCTGCGTTTTTTTTTCTCAGGACCTATACATACAAACTGTAGTATGACTCATTTTGCATATTAATAACATTGATTTCTGCCACACCCGAGCCAATGGCTTGGGAGAGATATGTACACAGATGTTTCCTTTCCAGCTCATCCCTCAGTAATCAGGCAAGAAATCATGAACAGAAGGAATATATGGCAGGAGCCATACTGAATTAAAAAGGCAGGAACAGTAATCAATGAAATAAAGCATGAATACATTGGCATCAGTGATGGAGAATCTTCTTCCACCTGAGAAGCATGAATAATAAGCACATCTATTCAGATCTAAAAGTTTTTAGAGCACTATTTCAGGGGCAGCTAATGGTCCACTAATCTGGTGGTTCAAGACGCAACCCATTCTACTGTTGCACAAATGGGAAATATTCTTATTACCCACTGAATTAATCCATTCCTACCTGGAATAATCCAACATATCCCAGGAAAATAGCTCTCCCTGAAGGAGCAATCTTCATGGGGCATAACAATGCCTGCCTCTTTGCCTTTATTTGCTTCCCAGAACTCAAACCGCAAAACGTCTGCCTCAGTGCTTCTTCTTAGCAATCCTCCATGACAGCTTTTAATTTTTGGTATGCAGATTCCTCAAAGAATGTCCTCAAAGAACCCCCTTGAGGGGATGGATGGAACAAAACAATAATCCCCAAAACAGCCAAATATGGAACCGTAAGGAGAAAAGAGGTCTTTCCAGAGCAAGTCTTATAGCTTTTTCATATAACTTGAGATTCATGGATGAATACTATAAACAATTGGAAATTGGTCCAGGTGGACACAGAGTAATAGACTCATTCGCTGAGAAAGTGATGCATGCAGGCACAGATTTACCTGTGAAATTAGTAGAACTTTAAAGGCTCTTATCATGCCTAGAACCTCTCATCCCTAGCACTACCTGCTAATTAATCCCTCAGTTAATTGACTTTCTTTTGATTTGCTTCAAAATATAGAAATAATACAGGAAGATATTACTACAAAAAGAATGCCATAATGAAAAGAAAGCAACCTGGGATTCTGAACTCTCTTTGAATTTGTCTTGTCGTTCACTTCCACAAAATGAGTCATTCCAAATTTGCTAATTCATCCAGGCACCTATGCCAATTTCTAAGAATTAATCCTAAAATACCTCCCATCCTGAGGTATTAATCTCATCATAGATTACTGTTCAACAATACTTTATCTTGTACTTCATTTAAATCAGTTAGATTCTTTGAGTGATCTGCTCCAGAATACAGGATCTTAAGGAAAAGCCTCTAATAAAACAGCCTCTGGTTTGGGGGTTTTATTTTCCTGCTTTTTCTTTAGATACTGCTTTAACATAGAAATTACTCCTTCACATCACTATCTAATATAACTAGTGCAGTACGTCTTTCCATTTCCAGATGCTTCAGAGACAGATCCCTGTTCTATACTTGTGCCTGTGGGGTTTCCTGCCTTTTGGAAAGATTGCCTTCCCCCCTTTTTTTTTTACTTAGTGGTTTGTCTCCTTGAATCATCTCTTGTCTTTTTCCTTCAAGCCACAGTATCTATCTAATAGTAGGTAAAAATTGCTGCTACACTTACATAAAAGTAATTCTTCTCACTAGTAATTCACATTGTACTGCATTTGAGGGGCTGCTGGAGCTCCAGATCCCCGGTCACAGAGAGCACTGAGATCAGCATCGCTGCGTCACCGTGGGGAGCCCAGCTGTGCCTTCAGCCAGGCCATATCCGGCACTAGAGGGCTGGGGAGCCACAGTTATCTCTCCTGTGAACCATTCCCAGAAATACTTATTTTAGTATGCAGCTCATATGGTCAGAAAAACAGCTCTCACCAGGTTGCAGTCTATCTTTCATCCCATTAAGTCAATTTCATTCATTTTGATGCATATTCTTTGCAAATGGGGCAGATATTGTGCTGGTTTTACTGGCAAAGTCAAAAGTATGAACTAATTATTTTGGTTATTCATTATCTGGCTGAGACAAACGTTATGAAGAACAAAAGGCAGAACTTAATAAATTAGCTGGCAATGCTAATCTGGTGTGAATTTTGAGCGTTACTCAGGAAACATAAGCACTATGAAAGATCTAGTGAAATCAGAAATGCTGTCTGGTAATAATGGGAGAAGGGACTTGTTCTCTAATTACCAGACATGAATTTGGGAAATTTGGCTTCCAAGGCACCATGACTTTGCAGTTCATTACATTCTCAATGACTCATATTATGAATACGTCCTTTTAATCACTCTTTGTTGTCTTGACCCTTATTAGAAGAATGAAGAATCCTCTTATAAGATAGGGGTTACCCTTGTGTTCACAGAGAACTGCCTTAATCTGAGCAGACTTGTTGCATGTGAATTCTAGCAGATAATGAGAATCCAAGGGAAGTGCAGTTACAGAGACTAAAAATCCAGAGTGGGAAAGAGATCCACTCAAAGTACAAAAGACAGCTGACAGAAAGAACAAATTAAAGGAAGATTTACATTGATCAACGTAGGGTTAGACCTTTCAATTTCTCTATTACATTGATATCACAGGTTTAGTATCATACTGTGGGGTACTCATAAACATACACCTGAAATAAACTGCCCTTACTGTGCTTCCCATGGGGAAGTATTAGAATTTGTAAACTGGACAGTCCTTTTGACTTCCCACCAGAGCTGCATACAGGACATGTACAAGTCAACACGATACATCTTATAGAGACACAAAGTCTTAGGCAAGCTTTCAGCACGTTTGGAACATGTGCTGTGACTGATAAGACAGCATTCAAAATACTAAACACTAAACATGCAGGTTACACAGTCAATTTTTATGTTCCTTGAGACTTCAAAAATCCCACTCCAACTGATTTCCATACTCATATCA
Organism: Charadrius vociferus; assembly: GCF_000708025.1. Classification (NCBI taxonomy): domain Eukaryota; kingdom Metazoa; phylum Chordata; class Aves; order Charadriiformes; family Charadriidae; genus Charadrius; species Charadrius vociferus. The sequence continues at coordinate 989,584 of NW_009647223.1, read as the reverse complement.
ATATCAGTGTGAGTTGAATCAGTCCCATTCTCTGTTTAAAAGCTGCTATGAACCACAGATTTATATAGGCACTTTGAATTCTCAGTATAATGGAAACTTATTTATGTACATACTGAACAGATCAAATTTTATTGACTTAAAAGCCTTAATAGTCTATATTGACATTAACTTAACACAGTCAATCAAAATTGCATATAAAGCAATTACAATGTTAGCTTATTGCTTCATTCTGGTTGCCTGTAACATTGACTAGTCTTAGAAACGGTTAAAAGGTCAAAAAGTACTGAATACTAAAGAACTTTGAGAAAGCTTCTCACCTTGTTAGTGAAAAAGATGTTAAAAGTTCAAAGCAAAAGAGTACATGAACTTACAGAAGAGCAGGCACGAGCAAGCTTAAAAAATCCGAGTTAATCATAAATGCAGAGAAAAGGAAGACTTACTTTTTGGATCTCTTACAGACACATATTAAATCTTACCTAACTGATGTTATCCAAGAATAAGAAAATAAGAATACCTAGTCTTTTTGCCTAGCATCGCTTTTCCTAAAAATGTTCTTTTCACATAGACCTTAGAAAAGTCATAAAATGTACACTCACCCCTATGGGGGTTTTTAAATCAAAAAAGAAAAGTAGACAGAAACCTGGCTAATCTTTCATATCTTAGTTCCTGATAACCTTCTAACTTATTAACACTAAACGAATAAAGTCCAGCTAAAGTTTGTGTGGTCTGAACACAGTTTTCTCTAGCGCAGAGGACATTTGTAACAAGTTTCACATCTTCCACTGTCAACTCTATCCATTGTACGGAGGCAAAAATAGCAAATTATGAAATATACTGTCTTATATTATGACAGCTCAAGAGCTGTAATAACAAACCCTGAGTACTACACTTCAGAACTGAACTTTCTAATCTTTTCATAGGCACGACTATCTAAAGGTATATATTACGTATTCTAATTGTAACACCATGACTGTGAAGCAAACACAAAGATCACCAAGCATCAAAACAATTCAGTTTTATGCAAAACATGCTCACAATTTTTAATTTCACAAATTAAAATTATGCAAGCATACCAATTAATGCCAACACCGATTCATCAACATTGCAGTGAGAGCGTGTGCAAAGATTTATTTATGATCTTCTAACATATTAGCCAGCAAAGTGTTTTCTCCAAAACACAGTCTTGCACAACTTGGCAAACAAACACAAGGGTAATTCTGCTTGTGATTATATTGAATTTTTTTTCACTGAATGTTAATGAATTTTAAATTGTCTCTGTTAATTTTACTTTTTAATTACAACACAATATGAACTCACTGGAGCTGATTAAAAATTGATTCACCCATTCTTTAGTGAAAGTTCTAGTCCCGAATTCCTAACTTACAATGGGCTTATTTAAAGTGCAATTTAAACTTTAAAGAGAAAAAGTATAGGATGTCATTTTAAATAGTTTTCCATTCTTAAGTAGTTCTTCTTACTATTTTTCATATGATGTATGGATACGGGTAAAACAGAATGTCCTTTCACTAAAAATCCTGATTATATAGTGTTTTCATTTTTTGTGTACGTGGCTACATGTTTCATAAACAAATTAGTGTGGTACTGCCAATACAATCTTTCCTCATGTATTAATGGTTTCAATCTGGGATTCCAAGAAAAAGAGAAACTATCTATACGGAGTTCATTTCTCATTACATACGTCAGTACTAAAACAGTGGTCAAATGACAGGTAGAGGAAATCTTTATTACAGAGAGTACAGGTCAACAATCTTTCAAAGTGTAACTCTAGTGGAAGAACCCAAAACAACGTAGCAATCACTGCTGTTAAAGTATTTTGAGATAGATATATATATATATTTTTAATGATCTACTGACATCGATTTACAAACCATGGAAGCAAGGAACAAGAAGAACGATAGTTCACATCTGCAACTAGTCCACACAGTGGCAATAATTTGTTAAAAATATTACTATCATGTTTTGTACAAAATGGAAGGGGGAAAAAAAGGTGTTCAACTTGGTTTCAAGAGAAACTTGTATTTCAGACTCTCTGAAGAGATGCACTAGCAGCTACATATAAAAACTTAATCACGAATCCACAAAAATAACTCAAAAATTCCCCACAGTGGGAAACGCTACATCCTTTTATTAGGTAAGCAGTGCAATAAAATAGAAGGAGCAGGATAGAAAGCTTGAAGACAGCATGACAGATACCAAAACTCATCCTTGGGATAAGCCATGAGCTGACTCAGCCAGCCTTTAAGGCTGGGGACACAGATTCAAACAACTCTGGTTCATCCAGAGCTGTTTCCTCAAAACTACTTAGAGACACTGGAGACACCTGCAAAATTCAGTTTCAGAATTTCTCTAAGGATTGGGGTTCCATTTGAAAATAAAGCGGCTAATATTTCTGCCTTAATACCATAAAAAGCCAGGGCTGAAGCTACAATTGAAACATAAGATATAAATGAACTAAGCAGTCCTTAGTTCTCTGCTTTTCCTCAGAGGTTAGCACCAGAGTAAGAACTGTGTATGGTTATTTCCTCTTCAAAGACAACTTCATTCCAAATCATACTTTGTACACATTTCTTTGTGTAATATAGTATTGTAACAGTAGTGTCACAGCATAGTACTGCTGCACATTTCTTTCCACATTATTTTTTCTTCATTTGTGGGCAAATACTCAACTCTGCAATTGCTACTGTGATAGAGCAGTAGATAAAAGGATAGAGCTCTATCCTTTTAGATAGAGCTTAATGAAGAGTTTCTCCTTGGGAGCCTACCATTCCTATGGGGCTGAGCTTTCCAAAGTAAATACCCTGGATATTTTTGAGGGTCCTCTCCCAAGAGTTATTAAATTAAATAATTTATACTTGAAATACACGGAGATTTCATGTCACTGCTTTCTTGTCCATGTAGAAGCCAGCCATCAGAATACAAGACACATGCCACCTCTTGGCAAAGAGTTGACACTGGCATCAAGAAAAGATTCACACAAAAAAACTCAGGGAAAACAGTGTAATGCTATGTGTTTGAAAAGTAATGCTGTATATTACTCCTCCTGCTTCCAAGTGCCAGATTCTGTTTACCTTCATCACATAAATTTTACTCTCCATGAAAGGAGAGGAAATTATTATATATATGTAGGTATGTATAGTGAGCTATGACCAATTTTGCCAGTAGATGGTATGATATGAGCTTAAATCTAATTTAGTAGATATACAATAAATTCTGAATTTATATTAATTTTATTTCAGTATCCACAACACTGAATGTTTAAGAAATTGTCATAAATCTCTGCATTTAAAATTTTGGATAACCAGTTATAGGTTTTGTTTATAATTCAGAGTTCCTTCTGTTCTGTGTAGTACATTTAACATGAAGCCACTTTGGGGTTTTTTAATGTTTGCTTAGGCACATATAATGCACAAGATATGTGTTTTGGAGAAATTAGGCTTATTCATAACCACTAGTCCACGTATATTTTGTTTATTTTCTTATATACACTCTCATAAGAGGGCTATAAATACATGGATTTAACACATAGGATGCCTCCTGTTATGGTGTATTTTATCTGTTTGCATTGGATGGTATGTTTCTATCAGGTCTAAAAAGCAAGCAATGTTTTTACAGCTATGAGCATTTATTTTTTGAATTTTGACTTTTGGAGGAACTGACCATTCAAGATTCCTAGAGCTGTCCAAAAAATACTTTGAAAAAACATGTTGTATAATTTATATTGACTTCAGAGTGTCTGTAAGTAATTACATTGCTCTATTTGCGTGTCTGATAAATTTTCCTGACAATGCTATTTACAAATGGTCCATTTACAAAGGAACCTTGTACTAAAACCTCTGGAAGAAATGTCTGTTTTGTGACTATGGACCAGTGGGGTGGGAGTCAACTATGTAGGCAGGGGTGTGTGTGTGCACATATATATTCGTACACACATACATACGTAGATTCACACACATACATATGCAGGTATTTTTTTTTATATATACACACACACACGTATATACATGTATTTTATGTAACACTGGCTGGCAGAGTGGAATCTGAAAATGGGAAGGAACCAGTGTGAATAGGGATCTGTGGATCCTCTACAGTTTCTTTATTACTATTCTCACATTTTTAGAACCTATTCAGGAAACTTTCCGAAAACATGTATGGAATTTATTCATCCATTGCACTCACTGACATTCATAGGGTTCTAGAGGATTAACTCCATCAAGCCCCATGGAAAAATCCCTCTGCTAGGATTCATACAAGGCTGTTCTTCTAAAGAAATCCCAGTGGTGAGCTTAATAATGTCTTGGCCAAGGGGTAAATCTCTTCAAAGCTTCACAACAGCTCATGCATGCCAATAGAGACTGAAGCATGATCTAGGGTCTGTTTTTCATTGATCCGTACAGAAAGCTCCACAAATTTAAAAATATATTGGACTGAAGTCTACACTTACCTCAGTATACTTCTTTGTATAGTTAGCTAATGGAAAACAATCACAATAAAGATGTGCACACTTATTAATTATGCATTCCAGAGAAACAATTTATTTTAATACTATACCAATTTAAACCCAGTTGGATTTGAAATCTTAAGAGATATAATAATATACTGGAACAATTTTGATTACAGAGTTAATTAGAAAGTAGTTTATTTTTTATTAAAAATTAATAATTCATGCACCTTAATTGTTACCTAATGATGGGTTTGTCTGCTATATGTAGTTAAAAATTATTAAACAGGGCTTTACAGCTATGATTTAAAGTATTCATTTTCACAAAATGCATGTCAAGGGGTTGACGTTAAAGCAGTTATCAAAAATTTAATGCAAATAAAAATACTGCTCATTTAAAATAAAAAACCCAATCCTAATAAGTCTGACTTGCCAAGGCTTCTATGTTTTTTGCTTTATCAGGAAAAGACACAAAGAGTTCTCTTGAGCTAATAGTCAGAATAAACTAGGACCATAAGCAGCCCCGATATTCTGAGGGGCCAGTCCTCTTATTAAAGTTGAAGGCTCCAGACAGGAGCTCATGAGCTTTCCTTCAGATTTAATTCTAGATGTCCTTTTCTTCATGAACACATGAATAAATGGGAAAATTATTTCTGGTAGCTAGACCTCCCATTTAAGCAGAAATGCAATCATCATGTTACCTAAGTATTGTGTGTATACTCTCTAACTCAATTTTCTCAGCATTATTTAGATGTGCTCAGTGCTTAAACCTGATAGAAAGACTTCCCATCCATGCCAATTAACCTCACCCTGCAGTTTTGTTCTACCTAGTTGTCATTGAATATTGTCTTGTTCTCTTCTGTGCTGTTCATTTGAATTAGTTTGAATTTCTTCCCAGAAATTGTTTGTAATCTAAAAACTGTATCATCTGTTTGTCCCTATTTTTCCATTTTGAATTTCCCACAGATATAAATGGATTTCCCAATTTAAACATATGACAAAGAGTGCTCCCTTTCAGACCATCCTTTCCTTTTTTCTCTTATTTCACTTATACCAGTCACAGCAGTTGTTAACTGGAAAGACAATTTTTGATGAATAAGGGCCTCTCTGGGATCCCTCTGGGATCCACCCAAGGGTACTGAAGGAGCTGGCAGAAGTGCTTATCAGCAGTCCTGGCTAACCGGGGAGGTCCCCGTTGACTGGAGGTTAGTAAATGTGACACCCATCCACAAGAAGGGCCGGGAGGAGGATCCGGGGAACTAGACATCATTCACTAGATCAAGAACAAAAGAGTGCTCTCTCTGAAGGCAACCAGGTCTAGCAGCAAGAACAGCAGAGCATGGGGTGTTGTGTTCTTGAGCACTTAGGTACTGGAAGTGTTCCCCTGGGGATACTGTGAGTGACCTTCACTGTCTTCTCCATTTCAGAAAATTCAGAACCCTGTCAAAACAGCAGAGTATCTGTGCAGCTGGATTTTGGTACACGTAGTCTGAAAACATAGATATTTGAATCTCACTGTGTTTATGTGGCTCCCTTTCTATTTATTAGATTATATAAAACTGGGAGAAATGGTTGATAAACCAGAAGGGCGCACAGCCATTCAGAGGAATGTCTAAAGACTGGAGAAATGGGCCAACAGGAACCTCATGGATTTCAACAAAGGGAAGTGCTAAGTCCTGTCTCTGTGGAGGAATAGTGCCACGCGTCAGTACAGGCTGGGGACCAACCGCCTGGAAATCACCTGTGTGGAGAACGACTTGGGGCCCTGGTAGGCAACAAGTTGACTAAAAGCGAGCCATGTGCCTTTGGAGCAAGGCAGGCCAAGAGCATCCTGGGCTGCATTATTGTTGCTAGCAGGCTGAAGGAGGAGATCCTCCTCCTCTGCTCACCACTTGAGACACATCTAGAGGGCTGGGCTCCCTGGTACAAGAGGGACATGGACTTAACTGGAGCAAATCCAGTGAAGGACCACTAAGACATGGAAGGGCTTTTGGAGCATCTCATCTCTGTAGCTCCAGCAAGCCTTTTGGTTCTCATACCTCCTTGGAATGTGAATACGTAAGGGCACACTGCAGTTTAAGTTTACGCCATGTCATCAAAATTACAGAATTAGCCCTGCTGTTCATACTGTATATTTCCTAAGTCACTTAATATATTTGTTAAAGCCAAGCAATATTGCATTTATCACACTGTGATGTCCTAATTAACTATTTTAAATTGGTGATGTTCACTGAAGAAAGTGCTAAGTCGACTACTTTTTCTAGACTGGAACAGTAGAGAAAAGCACATATTTGTGAGACGAAAAGCATGTTAATAGAGGCCTGTTTATGACAACACATAATATAAACTGGTGATTAACCAGGCTTGCACATATGGCAAATGAAAATTATACACAAAATCAAAATTCATGCATGTATCTATAAAGATAAATTGAGCACTGTGTAATTCTGGGGACATGTTTTTCCCTTCTTTTGGAAAACGCCTACTTCACTTTGAATGATAACACAATGTAACTACACAGCAGCACTAAAAGTAGTGCTGTTCTGAAAGTCCAAGGAGGCAGGCACAAATTTGAAGTAGTAGTTTTAAAACCAAGACTAAAAGGTCCCTCTTCTCTCCCACCAGCACTATTTAAGTTCAGTTAGTACAAGATGTAGTCTCACATCATGTAATACGGTTACGCATTAACAGTCTCTCCCCCTTTTATGTTTCATCAAGGACTGAACTTCCTTCTGAACTTCCGGATATTGCCCTTTGTTAGTGAAGTCCCAAAGTCCAGACAGCAAATAGGAGATTTATGACAATATCTTTTCATGCTGGAATCAAAAACTTCTTCTAGAGGCTTTAATCAGAAGTTTTTTCAAATTCATCTTTAGTTACAGTATTATTGCATTTATCTGCAATAATGCAGATAAAAACATGCATAAGCATAAAACCCAGCTGCTTGGACATGCTGTATGAAGGAAATGAGACAAATGATGGCTCAATGTGCCCAGTGCTTTGGAAACCTGTACATGAATGCAAGAAGTGTGGGGAAGAAACAAGAGAAGCTGCACAGGAACCCTTAATAGTAAGGACTTAATGACTAGCACTACAGAAGCTTAGTGAATGAGGCACTTTACTGCAATGGAAAAGGCTAGCATGTTCACGTACGATGCTTGACTTGGGATTCAAATGTGCAAAGTTATCCTTGCTGAAAATCTGTGAACTTGAACTTGGGTGTTAGCGTGTTAGTGTCCATTGCAGATGACTAAACCATGAAAATGCAGTGGAAAGAACTTCTGTGAACAAATACTACAATTATCCAAGGCACAATACATGGTAATAATGGAGGTTTACACTACCCAATCTTTAAAAAGAGAATGAATGCAGTACAACATGGGTTAATCTGAAAATTATGGTGTCGATAAATATTACAGATGCACATGCACACACAGGAGGCAGAATAAAGCAATCAGTGCAAAGACTGTTGTGTATTTAATCAATAGAGAGGAATTGACTGAGATCATGGTGAAATGCATCTTGGATGACAATGGCCTTGGTATGAGAGCTAATGAAACTTAGGAAAGGAAGGAGACTGGAGAGCAGAATAGAAACAAATATACTTTAAGAAAACAAAGCTCAATAGATTCAAGAAATTCCTAGGTAAGAGCTCATATGACAGGAAAAACGAATTACAAAGATTTGTTTGTTCCGCAAACAATATTAATGGTGCAAGGAAAAGCACAAACTATCCCAATACAAAAGCTAAAAATAACTAAATCAGAAGCTTCTCACCAGTGTCAAGCAAAAGAAGGAAGCACAGAAAAAGTGGAAACAGGTCATTTATACTAAAAACATAGGAAGAATGTGTAGAAAGAAAATTAGAAAGGTCAAAGCATAAGATGGAAAGAAGCCAGCAAAGAAATCAAAGACAACAAGAAATCATTGCAGATGTTAGTAGTAAGAGAAGCTAAGTGTAAGCCTAGTACTGATTGCAGACGGAAAGCTATCAGAATGCCAGGACTGCTCAGATGCTGCATGGTATTTCTGCTTCACAACGTTAACTGCAAGCAGGTCGTTAGAACAATTAACACTGTAGACAAGAGTAAAATCTCACCTTGGAATAAAGAAAAACAGGTTAAAACAATTCAGCTGCTCATACTTACTGATGAATTTACTGAACTAGCCACAACAATTCAGACATCTTAAACCTCATTAAATACCTGTGAGAAATTGAAAACCCAAAAAGGTAAATGCAGTGTCCACTATCAAAAGGCAATGCCGGAAACATAAGCCAGTCAGCTACGGAAGTATAACGGAAATCACTGAATTTCCCCTCACCCCCAAACTGATCACAAATAACTAGGCATATGAAAAATAATATGGTTATGCCTAAGAGCTGACATGGATTGGACCAGGACAAATCATGTCAAACTGATTTTCGAATTTTCTTCTCTGACAGGCCAACAGATCACACGAATGAGGAAGAAATCTTGTGTATTTCAATTTTAGTAGAGCTTTTGGCATAATATATTCTAATAGGTGAACCAGGGAAGCACACTTGTCACAGAAGTAATAAAGAATAGGTACAAAAATGTTTGGGATTACTGTGCCTGTGAAATAGTTAATAATGGTTTACCATCAAACAGTAAAACATACACACTGGAGATACAGAGGCCTATATGTAGGTCTGGTTCTATTCAGTATATTCATTATTATCCTAGATACAGGAACAGAAAGTATGTTTACTAAATAAACATGCAGCTCCCACCAAAATAAGAAAGACCCAATGTACATTGGAGGAGAGGTCTAGAATTCACAGTGATCTTGACAAACTGAAAAACAATTTGAAACCAAATAGATAAAGTTTAAAAGCAGACTTAAATTTGTTCACAAGTGAAGCATTAGACAGTAATTAGACAGTCACACCATTACAACCCTATAACAAAATAAATGTTATAAATATTTGTGCCTGTTTTAATAAACACATCTAACACAAAAACATAAATAGATAACATATAAACATAGAAACCACAGCATGTAGGCATACCCATACAGATACACACTATAAATAATGTGAAAAATCCTTGTCCTAACGGCTCTCCTCTAGCCACTGCTGGCAAGGCTTCAGCAAGACTACTGCGAAGCAAATGAAGTTGTCGACTGTGCTTTAGCAAAGACATGGACAAACTGAGGTAGATAACCAGAGATTTAGGAAACGTACAAAGGAAAGACTGAAAGAACAGGGAATGCTTCAACTTGATAGTTACAGTAGATAAGTGAAAGCGTAACGGGCTTAAAATTACACTAACAAATCACTCCAGAGATTGAGCAAAATTGTGGCAGTAATGAAGGAACAGTGAAATTAATTGCCTGGGGTAGTCATGGTATAGCTATCACTGGAGAATTTTATAACCAGGTTACACAAACATTTATCAGGAACTACACAGCTATAATTTATTCTGCCTTGAGGGTCTCCCAGATTCCTTTTCCAAGATTTTGCCATCGAGAACAGTCATTAACTTAACAGATAAGGTACTCACACAAAATAAAGGGGTTCTGGCATCAAGTTTCTGCTCTTACCTAGACAAATAAATATTTAACAAGCTCTTAGGTCCCAGACCCGCATGCTGATCATTTGCATCTTATACAGATGCCCTAGCATCTGAACTATCATCTCACAGGGAATCTGAGGTGTTCTCTCATTTGTTTACCTACAAGGAATTTCTGCACCTATCAGACTTCACAACAGACTTTTTGTCTGAACTGGTATGAATTTTGTGCACATTCTTGAAGTTAATGAATTGACCCACAATAAAAAGTATTTAGTCTGTGATCCCTCCCCACCTGACCTCATCCATCAAACTTGCAGCTTCCTGGACTATTTGAATCTCTTGGGATGGGACAAAGATCTCAATTGGTACGTACAGAGTCTAGCCAATTTTCTTGTCCTAAATAGACAAATTTTCATATAGCTACACATAGGTGGGTCGAAACCCAAAATTCAGAAACTGCTTACCTACATTACTTTGCAAAATTAAGAAGAGTGTCATAGTCTGGCCTTTAATGTTTTTAGCTTACGTCTCAGTTCTCATACAACAGAGATGATAGCTTGACACCTTAAAGTTATTTTATGCATATTCAGATTGTATTAACTATTTTTAGCTGTCTTTTTTAACTGAAGTGTGTGAGTAAGCATATTCTGCCAAACTGCAAAGTTCAGCAATGCGTTTAAAGGCAGAAGCTCCTTTGAGGTTTCATGCAGTCTTTTTCCAACTAGCATGATTTCAATCCAAACTCCAAAACATTACCATTTCCCTTTGTGTTTTCAAGGCAGCAAAAAGGAAAAAAAAACAAACCCAAACCCTTCATTACTTCAAGTTTGACAAGCCTCCTCTATTATTAATGTGATGCAAAATTTCTCCCTGATCACCGTATTCTGAGCATACTTGGCAATGACATTCCACCCGTTAGCTAGGAGTGCGCACATGGCTTTGAATGGAAGTAGCTTAGAGGCTTCCGTTATTTCAAGCTCTCTGGGAATGACAGCATTGCAACCTGTGTAATGCTTGCAGTATTCAGACAAGCATAGAACAGGCCTTGTTCTTCAGAAATAGCTTACAAAGTCTGGACGAGATCCTGAGGATGAATTTCTGAGTCCAAACGCTGTAATACACAGAATATACTCCTCCTCTTCCCTGCTGCAAAGTGGATGTCATGAACAGGCGTGCTGAGGAACAGCGTACGGAGGCTGACAGAGGGAGGAGAATGACATTATACTGAAGTGATGAGGAAAGGCAAAGCCAGCACATAAATTGACTGAAGCTAATGAAACCACTAAAACGTAACTGCTGCCTAGGGAGGTTTTAGTAAAGAATAAGGGGAGTAATAGCTTGTGGCCTTGCTACATCAGTGGTAATATGGGAACCACAAACGCGTCATCCACCAAAAGTCTCCAAATGCTATACTATGGAAGTTTTCTGTAGTAATTATACATGAGGAAATCATCAAGTAAATACAGAATTGACTTAATACTTTAAAACAGATTTTTTGGAAGAAGAATATGGATGGATTCAAATATGAAAACAAAGATCTAATTTTATCTTGAGGTTCTCTGCCAGTCTAATCTGTAACATCAATAGGATTCTTTCAAGAATGGTGCTGCAGTTTGATCAGCCCTAGGATGATCCTTTAATTATAAAAGAGACACAGAACCATCTTCCTTGAAACTATTAAACAAAGTAAAAAATTTTTCTTCTGTAGAACTACAAACATTGTTAAAGTACTGCAAGATCATATTTTAATGGGAAAGATCGTAAAAAAAACCCAGCAGTTTCAATTATACAGTTCTAATACTATTTTTATACCACCTTGTTTCTTAAGGTGCTGTTTCAAAGTAACTCCTTACTGATTTATCTTGCAAATTATACACCTATATATGATATAAGTAATTACAGCTAGTAGAAAGAATGCTTTTTTACAATATATGTAACTCAAAGTACCACCTTAATCAACATGGAATCTCTCTCTACCATATATATGAGCAGAATTTTAAATTGTATGTTTTCTGTTTTTATCTGAATTTTTTGGTAATGGCAAATCATATAATATAGACAATACATAATTTATGCAGGAATACAACACAAAGACAATTAGAAATACCCTAGTTTGATTTTGCACAGCATAAGTTTGCCTCCCTAGGCAGTGATTAGATTTTAGTGGTTTCATTAGCTTCAGTAAATGTTTATTATGATTTTTTAGATTACTATTTTAAAAATAAATTTTCCTTAAGCAGAAATACTTCTTGTTACTCTTTCACATTTCCGGGTTCTTAAACATTTTATTTTTCCTTATTTATACTATTTTTTACCTCCAAAAATATCTTCACTGAGACAATTCATTGCTTTGCCCTATCAGTGACCTCTGAACAGGACAAAGTCAGTGGAAATGGCTATACGTAACTCTGTAAGGAACCCTGTGGCTCATCATGTAGCTGACATTTGTCAGCTTACTCCACAGAAATCAACTGCTGCATAAGGTGAACAAACCTTGAGTACTGCTAAACTCTGGCCGTTCCTGACAGTGGACACTTACGCAATTAATATTGGGCTACAGCAGCACTGTAATGGCTCAAATTTTCTCCAGGCTCTGGCCTTATGCCTATACACATCTTGCCTGTGGAAATATGCTAAAATGCCATAACTGCAGCTTGCCTCTGCTCAGTCATCTTCTATTCTGGTACACAGAGCAACCAGGGAGAAGCAAAGAAGCCAAGAAAGGCCTGCAGGATGGGGACTGTAGGACTGCATCGTTGCTCGCTGGCCTTCAAAGGGAGGTAGCACTGGAGACTGAGATTACTAATTATGTTTTCTGTCCCAGACGAGTAGTATTATGTTTCCAACAGAAATAGTATTCCAATAGTATTTAATGTTATAAGTAAAAAAATCTGAATATATCTTAAAACATTAACACAAAGAAGGTTTCATTTGGTATAATGATACAGCTATGATCAGCATTTTAACACCTCATGGCTGTGAATTCCTTTACATACAAATGCATATTTTCAAAGAAATGTGGGCAGAAAACTCTTCATTTTATGTTACTGTCTGCAAAAACACTGCCTTAGAAAACCCTTCATCTTCATGGGTATTTCTTTATAGCATTATTCTTTAATTATCTCAGACGTAAACATTAGAGAAAGGACTAATTAATTAGAAAATGTTTTGCACTAGACACCTGATGTCTAGAAAAATTAATATTTGTTCTTTAAAGGGTCTGAGATCTGATGAAAGGAGGTAATTTGAATTAGCTGCACATAGTTCACGTTAGTGGATAATTAATTTTCTTCATATTTTGTCCTAGATTTCATTAGACAACAGTTGTAGAGTAAATATTTCTGTGTTAGTAAAAGGATGTCAGAATTCTGGTTAGATTATGACTCCTCAGAAACAAAACATGAAATATGCGACAGAAAGCACAATCATAAAGGAAAACCAGAAAGAAGAAACTTATTTGAATTCAAAGCATTATTCTGTAGTGGTTTTAATGATTTCTATTGGAAATTAAGGGAATTTGACCCTCATCTCTGCAGGTATTCTAAGACCTATGGGACTTCCAAGTAGCAAGGGCAATATTCTGTTGGTTTAACATGATAGCTACAATAAGGAAATAACAGGCATGATATTCTTAAAACACAGGATCACAGAATCACAGAATGGTTAGGGTTGGAAGGGACCTCTGGAGATCATCTAGTCCAACCCTCCTGCCAGAGCAGGGTCACCTACAGCAGTTGCACAGGACGGCGTCCAGGCGGGTTTTGAATGTCTCCAGAGGGGGAGACTCCACAATCTCTCTGGGCAGCCTGTTCCAGTGCTCCACCACCCTCAAAGTAAAGAAGTTCCTTCTCATGTTAAGATGGAACTTCCTATGTTCAAGTTTATGCCCATTACCCCTCGTCCTATCACTGGGCACCACTGCAAAAAGACTGCTCCCATCCCCCTGGCATCCTCCCATTAAGTATTTGTAAGTATTAATAAGATCCCCCCTCAATCTTCTTTTCTCTAGACTAAAGAGACCCAAGTCCCTAAGCCTTTCTCCATAGGAGAGATGTTCCAATCCCCTCATCATCTTCGTTGCTCTTTGCTGGACCCTCTCCAGCAAAGGACAGTTCCCTGTCCTTCTTGAACTGGGGAGCCCAGAACTGGATGCAGTACTCCAGATGCGGCCTCACCAGGGCAGAGTAGAGGGGGAAGATGACCTCCCTCGACCTGCTGGCCACACTCTTCTTGATGCACCCCAGGATGCCATTCGCCTTCTTGGCCGCCAGGGCACATTGCTGGCTCATGGTCATCCTGTTGTCCACCAGGACTCCCAGGTCCCTCTCCACAGAGCTGCTCTCCAGGAGGTCAGCCCCCAACCTGTACTGGTGCATGGGGTTATTCCTCCCCAGATGCAGCACCCTACACTTGCCCTTGTTGAATTTCATCAGGTTTCTCTCTGCCCAACTCTCCAGCCTGTCCAGGTCTCACTGTATGGCGACACAGCCTTCTGGCGTGTCAGCCACTCCTCCCAGTTTTGTGTCATCAGCAAACTTGCTGATGGTACACCCGATCCCTTCATCCAGATCATCGATGAATATGTTGAACAAGACTGGGCCCAGTACTGACCCCTGAGGGACACCACTTGTTGCTGACCTCCAACTAGACTCTGCACCACTAACCACAACCCTCTGAGCTCTATCTGTAAGCCAGATAGAGGATAGCACAATACATTTTCTTTATTTATATGCTTATACTTTCAGTGTTTCATATAACAATTTATAAGACCAAGACATTTCTGTATTCAATGTTTTTTTACATTTGCTTATTTATCTGCAGATAATAAGAAACTTTTGCCTAATAAAAATTACATTATATTACACAGAATATATACGAATATAAATGTATTTATTATCTCAGATACAGGCACTATGAGAGGTAAGTTCTGATTAAGACAAAAACTTAAAAAGGGGGGTGCCAGGACATACCTTGCAGGAAAAGTGCGATTAGCATGTGAGCACATGTCCTACTCAAGCAATAGTGAGTTAATGGGAGCTTCGGTGATAGCTGGGATGTAGCAATACTGATAATTCAGATTTAATTCCAAGGCATCTGCCTGATGACAACCCTATCAGCAGTGTCTGCCCTCATTTAGTTTCTATCCTCAGAAACAACCTTAATGCATAAATTAGACAGATGAAACACACAATGCAAGTTTGTTTAACTAATCATCTATTGTGGAGATAAGCGTAAAGGTTGAAGGAGCAGTCATATTGTTGCTTACACTAATGAGGAAGTGGAGCACGAAGTGGTAAAGCATATACCAATCAATCATTGTACAAAACTATGCACTGTAAAATTTCCTTAGAATATATGCAAAGGATTTGCTTCACTTGAGTCTGGAGGAAGCAGTTAAAGCCACTGGGGTATGCTTAAGCATATATTCAAAGCCTTACTGGCTCGAGGCCTCCAAGTCATTTTTATAGATGCCTTGGGCTTGCCATATCCTCAAGAAGTTGTTTTACCTTTTCACACACTAGCTGTACAAACAAACATGATTACTAGTGGTTTTAAGTGCCTGTTAAGCTTGAATACAGTATTGACTAGATTCAATTTCAGATCTGGAATTCTGCTCCTTGCTGGTGTGAAAGCAACTGCATTCTAAAGTCTCAGACATCCACAACATATGAAAACCACCAAAAGTTGTAATACAGAACTTACTTAAAAGCAGCTCATTCGTTATAGTTTGCATTAGAAAGGGAGATTTTTCTGCCTACAAGTTAGAAAGACTATTTATCCAAAGAAAGATAAGCAAGAAGTAGATTTACTTTGAAAGAAGACTGATTTTATGAACCTGAAGGACAGGGCAAGTTCTGCAGACTCCTGCAGGTATATGAAAATAATTTTAAAAGAACTATAATGTACTCTTGAAGAATAATTATGCAGACATCAGAACAGCTAGTGTAGTTTTCTGTGCCTACGCAACATCTGTCTCATGCACTGAAATAGCCATATTGAAAACAACATAATGCATCTGCCTTCAGAAACAAAACTCCAACCCAAAATATTTACAATATTCTCTCCTTTGTCTAATCAAACGCAAATAAAAATGTGATTTCAACTTAATTGACTTGCATTTTACTATGTTTTCACTAAAAATGCCGATGCCTTAGATTTTAATGAAATAAATCACTTACCAGCCTTTGGTAATGATGCTTCAGGTTCTCAGCACCCTATACAAAAAAAAAAAACAAAACGTAATTAGTACAACTTATTGGAAAAGCAATTTTATTTTGCTGTATTGAAAATAAGGATATTTTTTAAATGTCAACATAATTTACCATGGCATGTAACACTTGGAATTAGTAACATGATACTACTCCAAATGAAATCTGGGGTAAGACTTCCACAGCCTTCACTAAGTCAGCTTCAAGCCACAGGAAGAAGACAGAAAGTGAGCTAAACCAGAAGGCTAAATCAGAAATAAGCGCAGCCCCTACCTGGTGTGCAAGGAGAAACTGGGCTGCAAAACTGCACAACTGCTCTCAGTCATTTTGACCTGATCTGGGGGAGACTATGGCCTGTTTGAGTGCTCTTGCTAAATCTCCCACTCAGTGAAACACTTTTTTGGCACATAATGTTTTGGAACTTGCGCAAATCTCCCCAAACATCAGGTAGTCATAGTATACCAACAAAAAGGAGAAAGTTCTCAGATTCTCCTGCTTATTTTAATTACGTTTCTCTGATTTAAATCTAATATAAATTTGTTTTCTTTTCTGTTGAGCAGAACATTAAGAAAGTCAGTACAAATTCTTTTGTGTGGAAAGTCAAGTTCTTTAGAATTACATTAATTCTATTTAAGTATCTTGCAAATATTTAAGGAAAATACATTTGCTGTCTTTTGGCGGAGGGGCTACAAAGTAACAAGTGTGTTTTCAACTCCGTCGCTCATATTCCCATCCTTCCTGCAGACTATAGTGTCTGAAAAATTGGGTTCAAGAAAATTGACAAGAGCTCTACTAGATTTAAATGGTAAGCCTCTATCAGATGCGGAGCCACAACTACTATACATATAATATGTACATATAGAATTATATATATCTATATATAACTTTTGAAGTGATTTGGATAATAAACTTGACATTTGGCCTTGAAAAACAAAATATTGAACTTGTGACAGTTCTTGGTCACATTCTTCAGAATATGTAAAATTTTCATATCAAAATAAATATTCTTGGATTTAATATACTTTGCATATTTTCCTTTAATTAACTTAGCTAACAGTAATCCTTCCTGCTTTAATCATACTTTCTCTATTTGACATATCTGTCATTATTACTTGGGACATTTTCCAGTATCCAGAATATTTTGTTCACATCATTCCTTGCATCACCAATGATTTTTGGCCAGAACCATTCTGTCTTCTCATGACGCTCGTTTTATTTTTCCCTCTTGATAAGCATTTGTGTTGAGATCCAGTTCAGAGTGAAAACCCCATATAATTAATTCCAGTGATTTATTTATGTTTTAATTTTGGACTTCATCATAAAAAAATGTTTGAGAAATTAACTGCATTTCAGCTGAGACTGACAGATAAATTCAAAGGAATTAGATACTCAAATCTTACTGAATGTTATAAGGAAATCTCTTTCCTGTCTTCACTAAAACTCATCATTCTTCTGTACTTTGAGCCTAAGCCAGATCACATTCAGATGACTTTTTAACATTTGCAGTGATTTCAAAGAGCTTCCAGTCAACCATCAGAGGCTTGAGAGACTGTCACGCCTCGTAGTGCAGCACCGTATCTCTCATTTACGGTGTTCTCATGACTTAGTGGAGCTATTGGTGATTCTACCCCTAGATGCAGCTACCCAAGAGGATTGGCTCTAACACTGAATGTTTAGTAGGCATAACAGGAAGCAAGACATAACTCAATATAACATACCAGCAATACACCAGTCATGTAAAACTGACTTGAAAATGATCATGGAGTTTTCTTAGTCTATTCATTAAATGAATTTTACTCTTGGTTTTTCAGAAACACATTGACTAATGAGCAAGCCAACCGTTTACTAAGCACCTTGTGCTTCAGATATGCCAGACCTCCACTACGCAGTTATGTGAAACTGCAATCCCGTTGCTATGACTACAGCAAGCTCCCATAGGACGGCTGTATTTAGCTGGCACATCCCAACCACCCAGAATACTAATGAAATGGAAGAGTCCACCTATATGCACTGCAATTCAAAGATGCATTTTACAAAACTAAAATATTTGCAGTAAGTCAACTGAAAATACAATTATCTTGCTTCTCAATAAAAAAAATAATTCCCGTGCTCTTTACAGAAACCTCTTCTCTTTTGCCGCCCTGTAGCCGGATTTAAATTTTTATCCATATTTTAAATTATGTAGCTTAACAGAAATAAATCTCTGTTTTCCTAAAACACAATTAAACAAATCAAGGTAATAAGGATTTCAAATTAGTTATATTAAATTGTATTAAACAGGAAAATTAAAAATTACAGCTTTTACTTGTTTTTGTCTTTATACAGCAAAATCCATTTTAAAACATTAGAGTGTTCAAACACCGGAACAGGAGTCCAGTCAGGCTGTAGACACTCCATCTCAAATAGATACTCAAAAATATACTCAAAAAAAACACTAAACAAGGGCTTGAGGAACCTGACCTCGTCTGATCTGCTTTGAACAAGGGCTAGACTAGAGACTTCCAGGTGTCCTTTCCAATTTAAATTATTTTATTATTCTATTGTACAGATGGACCTAAGATTCCTGTCTCAAACCAAAAATTTCAGTCCACACCTTAGGACAATATCGTTCCAAATAATTTGTCAGGAACCAGAACCATGAGACCTCATCTCTGGGGAATTAACTACTAGGATCAGTGAGCAATAAGAAATAATTGTCTACCAATTCCTGTAGTTCACTCTTTAAGAGGTTGCACATACACTTGTAAGCACACATTACTTCTTATTTTCTCTCTCCTACACTTCTCTATGAAAAAATCAACAAGTGAAAAAGTCTATTTCCATACCAGCATTTCATGTTACATTCCTATATAATAAAATTTCTTCTTCTTTATTGACACTGAAGCAAAATTCGCAGCTAAAATAAAGAGATCACAGCAGAAATCTGATAGCACCTAATACATTATAAGCACTTAAAGGTTTACATAAACTATATCACGTTTTTAACTTCTACACTATTTCAGTGTCATTTAGAGTAATTTGCAGTTAGTGATTTACAGAGCAAAAAAATTCATAGTAGCTGTGTGGTACTGAACACTTTCTACTGTGTGATTTCCCTATAAATAATTTTTCATCTGTCTTGTGTAGAGCGTGACACAGTGCAGCAAAGCAGTGGCATACTTCTAACATGGCTTGTTCCCAAAAGCAAATCAAAATTCTTCGGATGATGTTTCCTAGAACCAAACAGACTCTACAGGTATTAGAAATATATTTACAGCAAGTTTTCAAGGAATGGCGAAACTGGCATTAGACATTATCAAAATGTATGTACCTAAATGTTAACACTAACATTTTCAAAAAATAAAGTAAGACTGAAAAAAATAGCAGCAGAATAGGCACGTGCAACATTAAGAATCAATGATTTTACAACTGTTCAGCTGCTACGAGACAGAGGGCCACTACAACAAAGTAGCATTAAAATGTCAAAGTCCAGTCTTAGCAACAGAATTAACAAATATACAGGTGCCTTCTAGGCAGAGACACTAAGATAAAGAAAGATATATGGAAGTACGTGGAAAAGAAACGAGCAGCAGAAAACATGAACTTTCCCAAAACATTGCAAAAATCCATTAATAAAGGAAAAGCAACACAAGTGAAGCGGCAAAAAGAAATCTAGTAGATAGCACCTGGAGAAACTTAAATTATCAGTACAAGTTTGACAATGTGTTACACTGAAACTATCAGTAAGATCAACAAACATTTCAGCAAAGTATTGAACTAAGAAAAGCAGGGGAAAATGGCATGATCATCAAAACACTAAAGAAAAATAATCTTTGAGAACTGTTTTTGTGTTACAGGTCTTCTGCATTCATATTTTAGGAAGGAAAGTTCTTGCAAAGGAGAGAGCAGACTGACTGGACTATGTCATCTCCCCAGCATGACCCCAGATACACTGCAGACATGCCTGAGTTTTGAGGAAGACATTGTTGCAGAGATAAAAGAGCCAAAGAAAAATGAAGATCAAAGAATTCGAGAGGGCTTCTCAGAACGTACAAAAACCCATAAAGTATCTTTTATCTGAAAAAATCAAGTCATTGTTTTTTAAAATCAGGCAGACAAGACTGGTCTTCCTGACATGCCATATGGCCTTTGTGGAAATGAGAATTAGGCCCTGGAGAATTAATTTAGTTCTTCCTGAACACTGTGGGGAGATAAAATCACCTGCTGCATGCCTGGCCTAAGCAGAATAATTGTACTAATGGCTTTAAACTAATATTTAGGCTGCTGCAACTTCTCATCTGGTAAGAGCATACACAGTGATTGCAGAGCCTAGAGTGCACCTTGCAGTTCTGGTCCCACATCAAGAGGAAACCAAGACTCCATGAGTTGTTGTTTTCCCCCAGAGTACCCAGCAAAGGTGTGAGAACTGAGAGGGAGATGAGGGCCAAACAGGAGACCAGCACCATGGCACATCAAAATTAGCACGCAACATCATGGAGCACCTCTGTGAAGAAAATTCAGAAGAAAAGAAACGTATATTTCATCAACATTTTTTCTTTTAAAGGAAAAAATCTGATTTTGAGGATACGTTTTAATACTGGATTCTCACAGTAAACTCACAGAAGTCTATTGATTTCACTGGACATATGAGGTTTTGCTGAAGTGAGAATCTGGCCCAGGTCACTTTAAGTATCTACTACTTATCTATGTTCTTATGAACTGAAAGCAGAGAAAGGGGGGAAAAAAGCATTTATCAGGTGAATATTTTTATTATAAGCTTCTGCACATGGTATAATTAAAACTAGAAAGGAAAATAAATGAATACTTAGCATTATTGCTAAGTGATACATGTATTCGACTTCATTAAACACATAAAAATTACCCTTTCAGTTAATTACCAAAAGAACATTTTGTATGAAGGATTTTCTTAACCAACTCTTCAAGCATTAATTGATATACTGTGGCTTACTGCTGTAATTGTCAGTTTCAAGAATTACTTATGTGACTCCAGAGAGTGGTCCACTGGAGGTCATCCAAAACTAGCATCTGTCCCACAGCACTGAAAATATTGGACTTCCCTGACTACTTGTGTTAGATATTTCACTATCTTTCAAAAATAGGAAGGAAAAACCCACTGATATTGCCAAGAATTCCAAGGTATGGTTCTGAACTCAGCAAAGGAATAAACAATTCTGTTGTTTGAGTGTTCCCAAACCCACACTCCCATCCCTGTTGTTCAATTTCAAAATAGCCATATAAAATAGAAAGAGTTTGGTGGTTCAGCTGAAACCAATTTGAGTTTCTGTTTTAAATGCAAAATGCTGAAGGCTAACAAAAGAGAGCTGGAGAAAGGTTTTGTTGCTGTGTTTTGTTGCAACCAGCACTTAATTGTGCTAACCTTGAGCAAAGTAAACTACTTGATAGAAAGATTATTCTCAAACCTTATACTTCTAATAGCAACTTCATTTGCTTGAGGGATGGCTACATTGCAGAAACAAGGGAAAATGTTTCCAGAATGCATGTAAAAAATTGTAAGCAAAGTAGCCTCCTGCTACTTTGCTAGGCTACTACAAATCCTTCGTGACACTAAGGATTGCATTAAGGGCAAGAACAAGTCCATTTCACTTAAGAAGAAACAATTCAGAGAGTTGTGCTGGCTTTAGCAAAGTTTTTGTCCTTGATGTTTTCTGCTTAAAGACCGACATCCCTTGACTGTATAACCTGTGTATCAGGTCACTAACTCGGAATAGAAGAGATTCAAGTCTAAAAGGGAGATCTACTCAGCCTGATTTTGGACAAACTTAAGAACCTTTGCTTTACGTCAGACAAAAAACAGAACTTGAAGTTCAAGACAACAGACATTTCCAAGCCTCAAGGGATACCACAGAAAAAAAATTCATTCTGATGAGAGGACAATTACTATACTACAGAAATAATTTTTTCCCATCTTCATATCTGTCACTCTGAGTATCAGCTATCAGCACTTAATAAGTAAATTTTCATCCCCCAAAAATCACCTGTTATAACTTTCTCCAATCCAGATTTTTATGCTTCTGTCTATAATCTCCTAAGTAGCACATAAGATTTCATCCTATTTTATTAAAAATACACTAAAGAATATCCTCTCTAATGGCTATTAAAATGTAGGGATTGATTCATTTCACTGCCTTTTAAAATTGTGTTTTACACAATTCGGTTTTCATCTTATTGAAAGGAATCAAACTGCAAGTTTACCTGTTATTAATAGTGTCTTAATAGTTTCTAAAGCATCATATATTTAAAATAAAAAATCCTATTACATGACACACTTCTAAAGGTAGTTTTACTGAAACAAACGTCTGCTTTAGGAAACTTATAATGAAGGATTTAGGGAACTCCTACTAGCTCGATGTCAGAAGTTTAAATTAGGTTCCAACTGGGAAAGTGAAACCACCTGATAGTAACATCTACTTTGTGAGGTGAGGAAGAGGAATTGGCACTAACCATGTCCTTGTTGGAAGCTTCTGGATATTCCAGCAAGTGAGTTTGTATCAAGGATATCACTTAGGAAAATTATGATAGTGAATCCAGAAAAAAACTAGAAAGAAATCAAAATAATTCTACATATATATATATGAATATGTAAAAAGATAAATGTATTAAATAATCTAGAGTAACAGCAGAATTCTTTTATTAGGCCACTGAGTACCTTTGGAATAATTAGAGAAGTTATTAGGCACACAGTTCTTTCTTGCTTTTGAAAAGGGAGCAGAAGTTGTTCAAGCTAAATACAGGTCAAATTCTGCATTTTACTTAAACGTACAATAAACAGTAATACACGCATTCAGTAAGAAATTCTATTATCGCCAAGAAATGGACTATACAAACCAATGATGCAGAGTACTACAAAAACATTACATTGTTTTTATCCCTGTTTTCTATCTTGCTCTACAAGTGTACTTATGTTCCCCTCCTTGTTGTACAAACTGTTCAGCTAGAAGTTCCCTGTGACTGTTTTCAAAGTATCATATACGCACATGGATTTCAAAAGCATTCTGCATTTCCACATCTCACTGCATTAGGTGAGTATTGTAGACCCTTAATATCGATGAAGAATTGGGCCATAAGTTTTTCTTTTTCAATAGTATATTGATTACTAATACATCTTTCCTGTTTAGAAACACATATTCCCTCCAAAATACTTATCTAATCAATATTAAAGTAATTAAACGCCACTGTGTCCTTCCTACAGACTTCGTTACGTATTACTTTCTCCCTCTGGCATACATGTCCTGATCTCTTTTCACTAACTGCCTGGAAATGTATATTCCACAAATTAATTAATTACATTCATTCCATTAACTTACTTCACTTTATTTTCCTGTTGCAATCATCTAAAGTAAGTATCCTCTTCTATCCTCTCAATTATTTCTTTAAAGTATGATCCTTTTCTCCAGTTTATTCCTTTTTTATTTAAAGGAGCTACCTAGTAATCATCCTTTAAGTATTTGCAATTTTTATTTACATTCACTTTGATATGAATACTTTGTCTTCTTTTGTTTCTCTTGCTTTGCCTTCTGTGTCTTAACAGTCTCTTTGGCTCCTATAACATTTCAGCATTTTAGTGTGGAACCATACATCAAAATTGATTTCAGACTGTGCTTTCAGTCTGCCCCATCATTTTTACTACACCCTCAAGGTTTCTCAGAGGTGGATCCTGGGGGAACTCAATTGTATATAAGGAAATAGTGATGGGAAAGAGAAATCTGCCTCCATGCACTCTTTGCTCCAATTCCCCTAGTAAACTTTTCAAGTTTACATCTAATATAGTCTTTCACACGGAAACTCAGATTCTAGAGCTCATCTGCTGTGCAATGATATTGAATGACACAAGGTCTATTAACACAGAGTGCTTTGATTACCAATAAGTATTTTCTGTCTAACAAAAATAACTGTCCTGGAGTTCTATATGCAGGGGTATTGCTCATAGCTTTGATTATACTGCTTCCTAGTGAGTTTACAAATAGTGAAAGGGGAAAAAAAAAAAAAAGAGGCAGAATGAGAAAATATGAGATAGTCTAAAGTAATTCTTATTCCAAAACTGTGCAATATTTGTGAGACATGTTTTTGTGAGTTCATCTGAAAAACCTCTGAGAACAGAGAACCAAAATTAGGGGCAGTTGTCTGTCTCACAAATTTACGAACTGAAATTTTAAATTAGCTGTAAAAACAATGGAAGGAATAGTTATGAAGGTAATTAATGACAGCATGAAGTGACAGTACATCAAAGACAATGAACACAATCACAACTTTATGGTAGACAAAGCTTTTTGAGACATTTATGCTGTTCAACTTTAATAGTATTTTAAAATTATATTGTTAGAATTCCTTAGTCACAAAACTTTTTGCCTACTCTTAAGAGAAAATGAGTAGGCTGTTTGTTTATTTCTGTATGGGCAGGAGATGTCAATAAAAGCACAGTTATCTGGTTTTATTATTGGAAAGCTATGTACAACATTTCAGATTTTCAGGAAAAGTACACACAACCTGTTCAAGAAAATCCTTTGTACCTTAGTTTTTAAAAACTGATGAGCTTGAGAATTAAAATCAATAACCCTTCAAAATGTTTCCACTTCCTATCATTTACATCATACATTACAGTATAATTTGCAACAGGCTTGCCAGATTCAGTGTTTGAAATTACCTGTCCTTCATCCTTTACACCTTCTTCCCTATAGAACTTAGAGTCTTCAGATACTATGTTACTCTTTTCAAAGAGTAAAACAGTTCTGACCTTGAATATTTTAATAAAAAACAAACAAACCAACAGACACTTGAATCTTAGTCTGGTCGCCAATCATTCTCCCCCCCCAGTTTTGCACTTCGTTGTTGAAATTATAACCTGAAGGTCTTTTAAATATACAGCACTGTACAAGCGCCTGCTAAGTAGCAGAATATAATGTTCTGGGGAATTAAGGTAGCCACCACCAACAAGTTAAACGAACAGTGTTCAATCATTGTCCCTTGTGTTCGTAAGTTATAGGGCAGATAGAGTCATTAGTGCAGCACAGCACAGGGAATTCTCAGCTAATAAAAAGTTCAGAAAGGCCTTAGGTGAAGTTTGTAGAAACAGGACTGAATTTGCACTGATGCCCCAGCTGAAAGCGATGTTCAGATGGCAGGTGCCTGCTGATGCAGCCCTGAAAACCTAACTTAAATATAGAAGGACGTTTTCACAGCTCTCACTTTTTCACTGCCTTTATCATTCTGCCTGCCCACCAGCTGCCTCTTTTTTTCTACTCCAGTGGCTATGTCTCCCAGTATTCAAGAGGAGCGTGGGTCAAACTCATTAATATTCATCAGTTCAGCTTTTCTTCCATCCTACTGAAGTTCAAAGGGTACTGTAATAAACAACTGAGGGCTGTACCCAGAGGCTAGTATCTATTGTATCTTCATGTGTTTTATTGGAAGGTAGACACAAAATAAAAAATAATTTTTCCTCAATCACAAACCTTCATAAACTGTGGTAATTAAAACTCAAAAAATTTCTTGAAGCTTAGAAGATGCTCCGAGACTTGTCTATAAAAGTTAGTCAAGTGGACACCTCTGTGGGAGGCCTCATATGCCTTCAATTCTTCCTTTCTAGCACCTCTAAGTTTCTTAAGAGCCATGCAGCTTGTACAAATTATCATGCATATGGGAGTGTGACACTTCTTTCTCTCAGTAATTCTCTTTATGCTGCAGCTCTGGAGGTCCTGAGTTCTTGGTTTACTCCTTTACAATGCAATTTACTAACTTCATCTCTTGCTAAGAAAGCAGATTTTCAAATAAAGTACAAAGTTGCTACATGCAAAATTAGGAACATCATCTAGGTCACTAATGTGACAGAGCCAACTCTTATACATTCAGCTCGTGATACCTTTCAGCTCACTAGAGGACATATAACAGGGAATTTTGCTAGAAGCTATGAGCTCATCAATTGCAGATGTCACAGAGAGAAGAAACCCGGGCATATTAGTCACCAGCCACAGGATGAGCCACCAATGTGATGCAAGTGCAGAAGAGTAAATGAGAAGCTAGAGAGAATCAAGCCAGGCATTTCCATAAGAGACTAGAGAACATTAATCTTGTCAAAATATCTGGAATGCTCAGTACACCTCTGGTTATCCATTCTTTTAAGAAGTTAAGTAAGACTGAAACATGCACAGAAAAAAAGTTACTGTCAGAGGAACGAAGAGACTATTATATGTGAAGAAACTTAGAAAAGCTCATCAGAGGATATGACTGTTCCCTATAAATACACTTCAGGGTAAACACCAGGGATTTAAAAGAATAATTTAAGATAAAGGTTAAAGTAGGTAGATGAAGAAATGCATATAAACTGAATTCTCTGACACTGGAAATTAGCAGGAGGTTGCTAGCCATTAGGACAATGACATTGCTAAACAGTTTTCCAAGTAAAGCAGTCAAGACAAAAATTCTAATCATTGTAAAGTCTGATCTGAAGTTTATGAAACAGCAATGGCAATGTGACTTACCGAACCATGAAGCTTTTTCCAGTCCTTGTTTCCTAACATGCTTCTTCCAGAGGCACAGATAGAGAGCTAGAAGTCTTCATGTCTAATGTGCATCTGCTGCAACACAAACACAGCACCTCATGAAAACCAGCCCTTAGAGAAGATAGCAACATCTTTCATGCAAAAAATGATGTTGTGAAACAAGTGAAACACTCCTGCAACTGCTGGGTTCAGACCTTTATCACCTAATCAAACAAGGAAAAAATACAGAAAAAAGATTGATAGTCCAGTTTTCCCCAACTTATTCAGATTACAATTAATATTTTGTTTAATATATCTTGCATTGAGTCCAGACAGTCCAAAGGGGCCCCTTTAGTCTGGGTAATGACTAGATTGCAGTGGATATTTACAGAAAGTTATATACGGAATTATTTTCTGAACACAGAGAATAAGTTGGTGTTTCTGTAGACTT
Organism: Charadrius vociferus; assembly: GCF_000708025.1. NCBI lineage: Eukaryota > Metazoa > Chordata > Aves > Charadriiformes > Charadriidae > Charadrius > Charadrius vociferus. Next base: position 962,432 of record NW_009647223.1, on the reverse strand, counting down.
GAAAAAGGTCTGAACTTCAGTTAGCAAACCGCTATTTCCAGAGACTAGCCTTATTCTCATCTTCAGACATAGCTAAAAGACTAGTCAAACTTTGATTCAACTCCTGGTCTTAACACAAACCCCCTGTGTTTTCCTTTTTGTATTCAGCTAAACTGCCAGAGATGCCCCTTACTACCAGGCTTTGTGCTTCTAACTATTCAGAACAGAGATGAGGTACAGAAGGTGTGTGTGAGGAAAGGCTTACCGTACCATGGGTTTATATGCAAAAATTTAAACCCCTTCACACACACATTTTGTACAATTTATACTCTTTCAAAATTTATGAAGTGCATACATATTCTCACTTCATGCATCTGGCAGATCATAGCACAGGGTTTGACTCTGAGTGCACAGACCTTCATGGTATGCTTTACACTAATATTCACCCAGAAAAGAAAGCTTAGGGTAGAATGCAATCCTGAGCCAACTTATTTCTAAAGTCTTTTGGTTTGTAGAAGTATTTATTTACTGTCTTGCACCTACGCACATTGTAGGAAGTATAGGCCACTCCAGGAGCCCCAATATAACTAAAAATTAACATATTTAACAGCTCCAAAACACATTAGTACTATGCAGCAAGCAAAAATGCCCTGAAGGGGGCATTTGAAGGTTGATAGGTCTTGCTTAGCCAATAGAAAACATCTTGAAAAGCTGAGAATTGTAATACAGATGGGAAATCATTATCCTTTCCTGCCACATTCCTCATTAGTTTTTCTAACCACCATGGACTCATTCTGCTCCTACACCTTGGTGGCAACTTGGTGGCACTTACATCCGGTGGCAACTCAGCCACCAGATACTGTAACTTCCAGGAAGACTGCAGTGTTTTCTTCAAGCTTTCTAAGTTCACATTAAATCACACCTACTTACAAAGCTAGCAACAAGGAGAAAAAATTCAGGGAGTTCCCAGTGCAAAGACCCACATTGGAATGAGACTCCCCTGTCTCTGAAATCCCCTAAACTCCCTCCGTTGCTTCTTTTTTCTCCTCTTATAAGGAATACTAAGTATTTGTTTCACTGCAAATGTCTCCTCCCTCTAGGTAAAAGATTTGGGGTAAGAGCCTGCAGATGCTTAGTAACTGTGCTGAGCTAACTTCTTAGCAGTATGTGAAGTTTTTACAATCAGTATTTCAAATGTGCTACCCGTGCCCCATACTGTTCCCATGTGAGGAGGTCTCCACTCAGAAACTTCCTGTCACTATAACAGTTTGAAGAGCACAAGTAAGTTTGACAGGTTAAATAGCATACTTGTGTTCTGTCCTCACCCTAAATATTTTTTTACTGTGTGCTAAAACACTGCAACTTTAAAAAAAACACAAACAAATAAACAAAAAAAACAACCCAGGGTGAATGCTTGCAAACTCCAGTACACAGGAATAACAAGCACCTACACAAGAGTATTATGCACACAGAGGTAGAGGTCAATACCTAGTTCACACAGGCAGAAACAAAGGCTTGTGTAAAAATTCTTATGCTCTTATGTTTTATAAGCCAAGGAGTTACCACAATCACTGGTGTACATTTCTGTATACAGAACTGCAGAGTATTGCATCCCATTTTCCAGGTAAATAGCTAATATTTCTCTATGCAACAATATATTTCTATACAACAATAATGTATTTCTGTTCTTGACTGGTTGGTCAGTTTTCTACTTGGGTGAATCAGCCTGTGATACTTTGCAACTCAGATGAAACTGGTGTTTATCTGTCAATCCTGTCTTCTTTTCTTACACAAAAAAACTCCAAGCAGAACTATAAGGGTGGTGACTGTGAGCTAGTCCCATCTCCAGGGAATTGCAATTCTTGAATGCACTTCACAATTCCTGAGCTTCAACTTCAACAGCTGTAATTATTTTGCAATAATTAGACCTTGGCAGTGCTTATTTCTTAAATGTCTACCATATCTAAACATGCCAAAAACATAACCCATTTAGCATTCTAGTCACAGGATATTAATATCTGCCACAATATTGTCTACCTCTTCTGCACTAGAAGCGTTGGGGTTTGACTTCATAACAGCTCAGAGAGTTCAAAACCCCAAGAACTGTTTTTAGAACCTTTATGTGAAATAGGAGGAGCCTTCTTTCTCATGTGCCCCTTGAAGCTATGATGGTAAGTTGAAAGGTTTGAGGGATTTTTTCTTCTTTTTAACTTCTGAACTACAGCAGTTTTAATTGCAAAAACTACCTACGTGATGAAGAGTATGTTCCCCTCTACTTTTTCTTCCCCCACAACGCTTCACTGTAGCTAGCTCTCATTAGCACACCACTATTATTAGAAAGCAGAAGCTGTAAGTGTATTCAACAAAACACAGATCTATTTAAATAGACATTCATAAAGACTGGGTCACTGAACACCTACAAGAGACTATTCTTTAATTATTCCTGGTATTAGCTGGTGTCCTGTGTCTGAGCTAAATATCCCTCTCCAGATCATGGTAAAGATTTTCCTTAAGCCCAGCCCAGGAAAATCAAGATGCTTTTGACACTATTTGTCTCCAGACTTTTTCTTGTAGCAAGATTTTTCATTCAAAAAACACTTTAGACATATATGTTCAGTGTTCAAGTGATACAACCACAAGTGAGTAATCAGTTAAATTATGTGTAATAAAGGAAGAAGAGAGAGAGCAAAGAGATTTTCATTCGGCTGCTGGGAGGAGAAGATAACATTAATAAAGTGCAAAGTGCCCATTACAAAAATTCTGTGCGCTGTCTTCTGAGTGCTCCAATGACTAGACTTGACTTTCTGGGAAGGGCATCTACATGTTCCTAAATATAGACAGGCAAGCAAATGAAGGCATGTCAGAGAGATTTTTGCTGAAGAAAGCCCTCAGGAATCAGGTAAATGATATTTCAGTCCTGTGTTCAGTGAGTCCATGAGATCTTTCTATTCCTCATATGGAAATTTCCCCTTCCATTTATTACAAAATAAAATTACTGGCCACATGAATTTGCCTTTGAATGAGCCCTATCTGACTGACAAGAAATTCAAAGAAGTGTTTTTGGAGAGACAGGACATAAGATCTTACTTTTCTAATACAGGCAAAGGTTTTAGACTGAGTAGAGAATGGCAGTTGCTAATAGTGGCTAGTACAGTTGATAGTGACTAGAAAGGACAAATTAAGAATACGAAAGTAACAAGATGTCTAAAAATCTTCTCATTTGAAGATATGGAAAATGTATTTCTCTTCTCGTAGCAGTTCTAAAATATTTTTTTGTCTTTGTAAATTTGTTTGTATTCTTTATGTTTTCTTTTGAAAACATAAGAGTGCATTAAAAATGGGGGTTGATCATTGTTTAATTCCTTTAGAAAGAGATGTCCATAAAGATATGGACAAATAGCTAATTTACATACTCTGAAATAGTGCTGAAAGATTTCATTATTCATGGACAAATAAGCTCTTCTTTCCATCTGACATCATCTTACTGTGTCCAACACCACTCTCCTTTCTTAACAACTCAATTTCATGTTTACTTATGCACTTCTTTCATCCACCTATGTGAATTTTAAACTATTGGTCTATACAGAGACATGACAGCTTGGCAGAAAAGTGAGATGAGTTAGATACAGCTGACCAACTTGCAAACTAGCATAGAGAATATATCTTCAAAAAAGCCCAGCAGATGATCAATAGCTCTTAAAATCAGCCACTTTTTTTAGCTGTTGGATTACGGGCCCAAACTCGTCATCCTCAGTTCTCCAGTTTGCGATCTGAACCTTGATATACCATAACACAGATATGATGAAGAACTTGAGATCTTAACCAGGCCATATTTTCAGTTCTTAAATACATCTACTTCCATGCAGCTTTGCAAAGACATTTATTACATACCTGTTGTAGAGATGGCAATGCCTTATATATTAATCTTTATTATTTATGATTTATTTATCATCATGATCAAGCTAAATTTTATGGTACTCCCACTGCACAGATCCTGCTGGGTTTTCTAATTCCACATAGTACTGTAAAGGTTGCCATACAAGAAACATTTCCAAACACTCAGTCTTACCCTTTTCGCTATTAACTGAATTCCATAGGCACGAAATACCATTAAGTAACAACTGATGATTAGGTTTCCCTCCTAAAATCAAATTCCCTGCCTAAGAATCTCAGTTTTCTCATTATCAAGAAAGATATTTCTCATTATTCAAGAAAGACAGAAAAAAACAAAACAAAATACAAATTTAGTTAAAACAAGCTAAAATATAACAACTAGCCAATCAGGTCATTCAAGAAAGACAGAAAAAAAACAAGTAAACTCTTTCTTAGGAGGTTGAGTTTGATCTCCTTAACAAACATCAGGCTTTCTAGGCCCCTGGAAGAACAGCCCTTGTTGCAGTTATTGAGGATGAGACCGAGAGATTCTAATGGCTTTTTGATGAAATCTTAATGAAAATTCAGCATGAGAACAATATAGAAAAACGTCTATTCTTAGTATATTCTGTGCTCTATTAGTTTTAGCCAAGCAGAAGTAAGTAGCCTTTGAATTAAATATGCATCCTGATGTATTGCATGGTTTCTCACTCTGCTTTGCTTTTAAGAAAAAAAACAAGCAGTAGATGAGAAGAAATAATCACTGGAGATTTTAAACCCATTCACACTTCCAAGAGCAGAAAACAATGAAAGAAGCTATAATCTGACTCTAATTGGAAATCAACACAGTTACAGATGGAAATTTCTCTATAAAAATAGCTCAAGATTTTACCCAAGTCAACTGTCTCTCACCTTGAAGCAGAAACTAGAATTTCTTCATATTCCCACATTGCAGAACAAGATGAAATTGAAAGGTATTATTGCCTGTAGATAGGTGAATATGAAAAATTTCTATCTCATTTTAACACTTTTCATTGTCTCTGATGAGAAACTTTTTAAATTGAGCTTATTCTTGTCCAATATCCCAAACTATTTTTTTTCATGGCTTTTATAAATGCCATATCTGCTGAAGGCAATCACAACCATCCACATATCTTCTCTCTTCAAACCTTTCAGAAGTGACCCATTTGATGTCCCCACTCCCTGCAATGATAGCAAGTATGCCTGAGCAGGGATGGGTGCTTAGTCATTGCCTGGTCTGTTCGAAAACTGCTTTGTAATGCTGTTACCAATTCCTTCACTTTTCTACTTGGATCACAGCCCTCATCCTCTTGTGCTTTGTGGGCAAAGTGTCAGATCTCCGTCATGATGTGTTTGAAACACAATATACAAACTTCCGTTGTGCCCTCCTGACTCCGGCAGATTTTTTATCTGTTAGAGCACTGTAAACACCCTTTGACTGCCACAGTTAGGCTGCTTCTAGATGACAGGACAACATAGGCAGTATGTGCGGTGCAGTACTGAGAGCCTGAGTCCTGCTGCCTGTAGTCTGATTCCTGACTGCACACAGATAGCTAACATACCTGTTGTGCAGCTTCTTGTAACGCAACATCACTGTCTAGAAAACAGGTACCAAGAGGGAAAATAAAATCCAGGTCCCAGACTCTCAGGTGTTCTTTTACACATTAGGGTGGAGTTTAACACAGCCATAACATAAGTAATAATGTAATAACTCCTGCAATAATGTTCATTTGCAGCAGAACGCCTTGAATAGAACACTCCTTTTTTCATCCCAAGAAGGAGCAGCTGTATATTTCTGCAAATTGTTTCATTTTTGCTGTATTTTTAGGCATGTTTGAACACGTCTACCAAATCCTCTTGCTCGGGATTTTTTATTCTATAAAATACTCACAATTTTGCTTTGCAATCTGATAAGCAAATCAGTTGTTTTAGGCAAAACTTGCTGTCACTCCAAGTGCTGAACATCAGGCTTTTCCTCCGACTACACAAACGTAGGGAGAGCCCCATGGGACTGTCCATCTCCCTACCTGGTATTTTGCCTGCAGAGCTAAGCTTGCGGCTTAAACTACTGTAATGCAGTGGAAGATAAATGAATACATGTGGTGAATAATAATGTTGTATTTTGTAACCTATACATTAGAAACCAGCATCGCTACAAATCAGAGATCTTTTGGACAGATGTTGCTGTGCACTGTTACACATGACACAAC
>NW_009647223.1:948305-956308 GCF_000708025.1 Charadrius vociferus | reverse complement strand
AAGGAATTTAAGTAGTAATTTAAAATGGAACTTAGGCAAGATACTAGCACTGGTGCTCTAACCTTTACCAAAATCAAAGAAAGGGGAGGAATACAGGTAGCATCACCGTGTGCACAGGGAAAAGCTGTGACTAATTTACCTGATTTGTTTCTATAATGAAAACTGTAAAAGCAGATTAGTGCTCTACTGTATTGTGCCATGTACAGATATCTTTTCTAATACCAAAAGGATGTAAAAAGCTGCTGAATGGGAGCAACTTTACGCATGCTTTGCCAAGGAGTACTGCACTATACAAAAGACAAGAGAAAAGCAAGGGTTTAGCAAACGGATTTTAAATGATCCCAACAGTCTGAACAGCCACTTTTAAAAACTACCATGGGGTATTCAAAGCACACATTCCACTTGGCAATATTCTTCATCTCTCATTCATCACTCAATTTGATAAAAACACTCTAATCACTTATGGTGATTGGTGCTATTGTATTCTGTGTAGCTGTATATAACCTAATTACATGAATATTTATTATCTCAAGTGTGACCTTTCTGTTGCTTATTCCAAGCAGAGTCATTGTGAATAGCTACTGGTCCTTTACTGGTATTTTATTATATACAGAATGATCTTATATCTACAACTAGCCTATGACCAAGACTAGAAGACAGCTAATTTTAAATGCTTTGTTTTCTTTTTTTTTTTTTTTTAACTGAGTGTGTAAGTGGTGTGATTTCTTCAGGCTACTTACACATAGCAAAAAAAAATCACTAAAATATGAAAGAACCTCAGAAGGCTACTGTATTTCTCCTCATAAAAGAAATGGGCAAAACAAAACCTATTTATTGCAATTAATATTTTAGGTATAAATCCTGCACAATATAATTAATAGATTACCAGTCAGTTTTAAAATTATTTAAGAAACAAACAAAACCCAAGCATCAAATGCTTATTCTTTGTATTTTCCCAATAAAAAAGTACATTGCCTATTGAAGTACATTTCCTATTAAAATTATAATTCTAGTGCATCATAAAAAGTTAAAAATCAACACAGAGAAACATATAAAATTTCCTTGACTGCAAAGAAATACTAATAAAGTAAATAGCAAAGCATTAAAATGTGAGGAGATCCCTTATTTGGTTATGTGCATTCGGTAAAGAGTTATATAAACCCAGGTGAAGCTACGAAGCATGACAAGTATTGTTTTCAGAAAAGACCACTTATTCCAAATACATCATCTTTGAATGGAAAAACAAAACAAATAAACAAATAATCAAAACCAGTGGTAGTTAACATGCAGTGCCTGGTTTTGACTTTCATTGAGTAAACTGGAATGAGGAATCTGTCCCTCATAGCAACCTACTGTGTCACCACTAGACACATACAATAGTGATTCAGGCTTACTAATATGAAGAAGAAATTTTCATGTGACAACGTCAACATATCACATCTATGTTGAACTGAAAACAAACACTTTACAAAGGACAAGCTCTTCATCTGACGAAATGACATTTCAGATGATCACTTTAATTTTTCTATAACAGAAGTCTAATCACATCACTTGTATTAAAAAGAGAGGGAAGTGGAAAGGGGGAGGTACAGGTGAGTGGAAAGCTTGCTTTGATTTTGAGGTATACATAAAATAATGAAGTTCCCATGTCAAGGCATTTTATATAAAGACTACATCCAGTCTACGCTACAGCCAGAAAGAGAGGAAGACTGGTGAGTAGAGTTATTTCTCTGTGCTTTCAGAAAGCACCAGCTTTGGACAAGTAAGACCTACAAACCATAAAGCATCTGTAACTTTAAGATATCTAATGCATCACAGTGCACAGTAAGACAGAGTCATCTATTTGTAAAACCTGTATCGGCAGTTGACGACACGTTTTCTGACTAAAAATGCAGAAAGATAAAGCAAAGACAGAATCACAAAATATCAGTTTCAAATTTGCAAATGGTTTATGTGAGCTGATTACTGCAGTAAGAGCCCCAGACACAGAAAAAAGATGGCTCATATTCACAGCACAAATGAAGGCACTAACTAAATTTTTCCCTTTAGCAGAACCACTGGACCCAATTATTGAAATGCATAGTGGGATGCATTAATAGGTTGTTATCATCTATATATCTGAAAACCTGTGAAGTTCACTTCAGTATAAGTTCAATGAAAACTCAAAGAGAGAAAGGGGTAAGAGGAGCAGCAGCCCCTGTAGCCAGCCTCTTTCTATCCCTGTGGCCCCTCCTCACAAGTAAAAGAAAACCCTGTGCAGCAAATTCTGCAGGAACACAGCTTTCTGAGGAAGCCTACTGCAGGTCTTTTCTTCTTCCCTTTTTTCAGACCGAGCTGACCCACGAGTATGTGGAACAGACACGTCTTTAACACCGATGTCCTAATGGTCCTTACAGGAAGGGGGGAATGCAGGAGGTGCAATGTGAAGAGGACGGGGCTTGCTGTGCTGCCAGGTTCACAGTTTTGTGAAAAAACAGCTGAACAGTCATCCTCTCTCTAAGCACCTAGTTCTTATATTTTTCACTAAAGACTGCTCTGATACCATCACAGTCAGTGCCAATTTCTGTGAATCCAATTTATCCTGCCTTTTTAATGGAGTTACATGACAGATTAAAGCAAAAATACCTGCATGTCTTCCCTCCCTTATCCCTGAGTCTGCACACAAACTCAGTGTTGCATAGCATGATTCATGAGGGTGAAAAGAGGAGGAATGAGGAAATTATTAGAGACTCCCCTTCTTTGCTTTGCACCTTGCAGACCTTTCCTTGCTCTTCTCAACCTCTTCCTCTTTCAGCCTTTTTTTAAATCCGTGCAGCAATGGGATACAGCATAATCCAGCCAATGAGTAGACATACTCAGTATTAAAGATTTTGTCAGTCACGAATTGCATCCCAGTATGAATTATGAATAATGTCCTTTTGGCACAGATTGAAAGGATCCCTATTAGCATCCCCCTGAGAAGCTGAGATCTTTACATTTTCTTTTGTCACGACACAGACATGATGTAAATTTATATTCCTTTTTGGTACTCTCTGTCTGCTGGGCACATTCAGACTGTCTGGGCAATGACCCTTTAGTGAAGTGAGTCACAGCTTAAAAGGTAAAATGCAATTTCTTTTTTTTTGGTGCTGTGAGTAAAAATGAGCAGAATTCAGCAAAAGGTATACAGATGCATACCACAAAACAACAAAAGCTTTGCCCTCTGTCCAACCAACTGAGCTTTAAAATCTTTGGTCCTTTAGACCCTTTGCCACAACCTCTATTTCCTGAGCCTTTTTCTTATTTCCTTGTCAGGTTGTGAGTGATTTGTTTCCATGGTCTTCCTTGTAGCTGTACGAGATAGATTTAAACTGACTAGCACTTGATTCCTTCTAGTCATAGTATCTTTATTTTCTTCAGTTCATTTTAACTTCCCCATCACACTTAGCTCCTTTATTTGTTTGTTCCTCTTTAGACAGGCAGAAGCGAGTAGTATTTACTTTGCTTGCTTATATAACTGATTTTCTCAACTATGCAAACAGTACCAAGATTGTTATATTCTTCAGTAGACAGACATATTGCTGGTCAGTACCTGTGAAAACATTATCAGTCACTCTTTTCCTTGTTTTTGTATCACTCACTGGTCATGGATTTGTTACTCCTTTTCCTTCTCCAACTGCAGCAGTGCTTTACTGTGATTTTTTTTGCCATCAATATAATTAATCTGCTAATAAGACACACAAGTAAACACTTGTGGTTTACTGCACCCTGTATCCCTATTCCTATTAGCTTTCATTCCTGATTTGCTGGTGATGGTAGTTCAGAATGACGAAAAATTATCTAAGATCACAACTCTAAGATCCAGAGGAAATGCAACTCTGGTGTGTCAAATTCTTTCCAGTAAGGGAAAGTACTGGTGTGATACTAGTATGGTATTAATGTATGTGGGAAACTAGCACAGGTTGTCATAGAGCCCCAAGTGCAATAGGAACAGCCAGATCCAGAGCAGTAGTTCGTAACTGTTATTCACTGCATATATTACCCAGAACACACACAGAGCATTGGATTCCTTCGGAGCACCAGAAGATTAACTTATGCTACCACCACCCACAACTCAATGACTGCCAGGAGAGAAACTGCAATAGCATTGATAAGACCCAAGCCAAGATACTAAGACTGCTATTTAGCCTAACATTTTGAGTTCAGAGGCAACATATATTGTCAGCCCTTTGAGAAGAGGTTGAGACAGAAAGGCTTTAAATAATATATATTTGTGAGGATTTCATAGTTCCTGTATTCTTCCACCCTCATTTAAAACCTTACTTCTGTAAAGCCCATTAAGATTCTCCCATCTTAAAGTTCATCTGTTAGGCTCATCTTTCATCTGTTCATATTCTTGTTATTGATTCTGCAGAAAATTGGGTATTTTTGCTCTGACACAGCAAAGGCTAGACTCACTGCTCCTCTAGGACCATGGATTGCAAATTCTGTGCCGAAGCATAGTTAATGCACTTCGGAGAGCATCTGCCTCAGCTCAACAGCTAACAAAACACATGGGGTCTCTATGTGACAGAACAGGACCAGGTGAAACAGTGGCTGCCAAAAAGCAAAAATAATAGTTTAGTATTTTTAGAACTGACAACTTGATAGTCCTGATATCGGAACTACTCTAACTATAGAATGAATTGCTTGTCTGGTTTCCTCCTACTTTCACTAGAACGTGCTGTTGTGATCATTAAAAAAGTAGTGCAATTCAGTGTCCTCGTAGTCTCAATGTTTTGCCCCTCTGCCCACGCTATCCTCAAGACAGTCACTGTGTATTTGTGGACAGAAACAAAATGACTAATTTCAAATTGCTTAGCTTAGCAAGACTGCAAAATCCTTATTGTAGATTAAATTCTTTGTATTTGCTACATTTGTCAGCAGGGCTCTGTGTTTGGGTTCTAGTTAACAATATGGTTATTCAGAAAACAAATATCAAACCTCTCTTTCCATGTGGTGTCAGACAGTTCTCTTGTGCGACTCTGGGCAGTAGTCCATGTGTCTCCCTAGGGTTACGACCCTCTTCTTATATATGTGGCCTTCACATCTTGAGAAGGGATAGGAAAAGAACTACCGAAGACCATCAAGCAAACCTGCTCAGAAAAAAAAAAAAGAAAATTGTAAAGAAAAAAGAAAGAAAGGAAAACCTGCAAAGCTTACAAATCCCTTGTAGAAACAAATAAATAAATAAAATAGTACTAATGGATGAGTGACTGAAAGACAATAGCTTATCAGACTCAGTTACATCAAAAAGTTCAATTTCACACTCTGACACCTTATATTACTGAAAAGAAAGACATAAATTTGTGCATTAATCAGAAGAAAGTGAAAGATAAATGTTTACGCCATTCCCACCTGCAATTTGTGATTTGGATAAATACCATGGGAACAGTAGTAACTGGCATTAAAATAGAGATAGAATGACATCTACTGGCTGTCAGGAACTGGCTTGTTTTACTGCTGAAAATGTTTCAGGTCTTTTCTTCCTTTCCTCAAAATATTTAATGTGAGACTCCTATTATTAGTCACAGGGTTTAGCTATTGGACAGGAAATTGAAGAACAGATCAATAAGTTCCCCAAATAAAAGCATTCTCCAGTAAATTTTTAACCAATTATCTACCTAATTAAAAATACCTACATAAACAGCTTAATATATTTCAGATCTTTTATATTAATGCTAGTGATATAATAGATGCTCTGCTTAAGAGCTACCAGAAGCTGAATAAAAAAAACAGTGCAATTTTGCAGTGGATGCAGGTTTCCATAGTACATTTTACTAGAATAAATAATACTGATAAACAGAACTATGTCTCTTAAAGAAAAAATATTTAAGCAAGCAGCTAAATTTTAGAGTTCTGCATCACTTTGCGAAGGGATAATCGCTACCTTTTTTCCTGGATTAATTTAGTGCATTATTGTTCATTTTATTTATTTGAACTTCCCAACTCCTCCTTTTTTTAATGATTCTATGTATTTTCATATGAACAAGATACTATATTCCCAGAGTTTCTTTGCTCCTACTGCGTTTTTCAACCAACCTAGAATTGTCATCAGTGATATAAAAAAATCTCAGAAAGTCTTGAGATTTTGTTAAAGGTCACAGAAACATCTCAGCCTTAAGTGAACATTCCTCTCTGTACTATACATGTGTTCTTGGTCTCTCTCTCTTATGGATCTTCTCAGTATGAGCGTGGCCCTTTTCCCTGTTAGCAGTGATACTCTGTGGGTGATACCGCCAGTACAAACAAATTGATCTTGCTCACTTTCTATCTGCCACAAGATATATTTTCTCCTCCTGCAGTTTCTCCATGCTGGTTAATTAAACTCCTCTCAACTCTTATGTCTGCTCACCAGGAAACATCTCTCTAGTTCTCACGCCTCTGGTAATAATCAGAAATTAGTGTGATATAGAGATGAGCATTTGGTCATTCTTTCCTAATATACTCAGCTCAGAAAGAGAAAAATTCTAAGGAGATCACAGTGTTATCCTGATTAGGAAAGGAGAAATGATAAACATAATTGACTTGGTATATATATTCATCTATGCAGGATATACTTACATGATGTATTGCAGAGAAGCAAAAGTAAGACTCAATTCTGGCCTTGAGCCATGGCCAAAATAGACAAATATATACAATAAGATAGCACATAAACAAAGGTGGAGAAAAACATTGAGGATGAACAAAAATAAGGATAAGAGTTGAGATTTGCAATAGCAGACTAGGGGATTTAGGGACGTCTTTTGTAAAACTTCAGTGGCCTCTCCACTGCAGGAATGGATACAGACTTAACAGGAATAACACAGCAGTGCAGCTGCATGGAGTAGTGCTCCCTCTTCCCCAGCCCAATGGGCTTGGATTCAGAGGAGGGGATGCTGTGCCAAGCTGCAGCTGTGAAAAGACACACAGGCATCCCCTGATGCTCTTTACATCAGCTTCCCTTTGGTCCATGTATCTGGCATAGAGAACCAAAAACCTGGAGGGAAGCTATAATGCTGCACTAATGTGCATGAGTTCCCAGTGCCACAGCAGGACTGAACAAAACTGATGAACTTTCAGCACTCATATGCCTTTATATTTCATTTCATCTAATGTATTTAGGTTCACAAAATGTTCCCAGGTATTCCTTTAGGGACAGTGTGTATATATTCACACCATCTTTTTTTTTTTTTGTCCTAACCTATTACCTTAAAAAATAGCTAGCAATGCACTGAACTGAAATTGATACATTGTTCTTGATAACTTTTTACTGCACAAGCTATGAGAGAACAACAAAGTTCACTGAAGTCAATAAGAATCATCCAGAAGGTAGCAGGAATCATATGGTAAATTAATTTAGATTTGGGCACCAGTACAGTGGTTACATATTGAAGTCATATCCAAATACACTGAATAAATACATGACGATATGATATGTTCCAGCGTATTCATAAGAAGAAATATGGTATACACCTAGCTTTAAGGAATCCAAAATGCAAAATTCTGATTGTCCAATGATCGGTAAAATAAAACATAATCTGAACATAATTGACCATTCTATTACAAGTTTGAGTACTTCAATAATTGCATCTTATACATATGTGTGCACGCATGTATATGAATGACAGTTTTCATTCTAAATAGCTGAAAAATGAAATGATTTTGTCAAAATACAAACTTTGAGAGTGAAGCAGTCATCAGCACTCAAAGGAATTCCTGCCAGAAATTAAGATGTGTTAGATACTTATGATAACGATGAAAAAGGTGAAAAACTACTTTGCATGATGTAGGTTAACCCTGGCAGGCAGCCAAGCATCACAACAGTCGCCCACTTGTCCCCCCTTCCTCCCTGCCAGAGAGGGACAGGGAAGAGAAAGTAGAAGGAAAGGAAGAGTAAAAGCAAGAAAGCTTGTGGGTCAAGATAAAAATTGTGTAATAACTGCAGGAAATGCAGAAGGGGGAGGGGGAGAGGAGAGGAGAGGAGAGGAGAGGAGAGGAGAGGA
>NW_009647223.1:937191-948094 GCF_000708025.1 Charadrius vociferus | reverse complement strand
AAAGGGGAAAAAAAGGGGAAAGGGGAAAAGGGGAAAAAAAGGGGAAAGGGGAAAAAAAGCGGAAAGGGGAAAGGGGAAGGGAAGGAGCCTCACCACCCTCATTGTGAAAAATTCTTTCCTGTAAGTAATCACCTTTTGGCGTGAACTTCCATATAACTTCTGTCCTTACTCTTTCATCAGGTTTCATAGTCTATCAGTGAAGGAGACAAGTTTTAATGTGACGGCAAGCTATAGCATTTCACAGTCATAGATTTTAACCACAAATTTCTCGAATATGAGTTATTCATAAAACCCACCATTACAGATTCAAATGGTTAGCCCACTGTGAAGGTTCTAGTTCAAACAGGGAGAGAGCAGTAGGTTGCTGAAACTCAAATTATTCATCAAAAAATTCCCACAAAAGAACACAGCTTGAAATATCTTTACTTCCTAGGGGTCAAAATCTGTCATTTCCCTCAGCTTAGAATGCTACTATAGAGTCACCTAATCTTTTCCTAAAAAAAAAGACCCAAACCCAAAATAGGTCTGATTAATCACACCCTAGAAGTGCCTTTTTCTCTTCAGCAAGTGCAAAAGAAATCTAGCTAAGATACAGGTATCTGTATTGCAGAAATCTGAAGTTAGATGAGACTGAATCTCAGCCTATAGATAAGAAACAATATTCTCCTTGCATTTAATCTGCTGGCAGTCTTCAGGACTGAACTTTGGCCTACTATTTCGCTGCTCTGAGAGGCTGGAACACTCAGATCTCATCCTACCATACTCTGTCCAATCTGTGCTAAGGTGTGCCTTCTGCAGACACTGGTCGTTCAATATTTGTGCTTTTGCATGCAACTGGCACTTCAGGTCTACATTGCCTATATACATCACGTACAGCAAGTAGACCTCCAATACCAGTAAAAGGAATGGTCATTCAGTTTATATCAGAACTGAGTATTTGCTATTGGAGAGTACAATTTGATGAGGTTCTGTATTAGTGTCTTTCCTACATTTAAATGGATTTTTTTTTTCTGTTTCGATGTATACCTATTTCATGGTCCTGATTTGGCATCTGCGTTTACAGACAACTCTCCAAATTGCTGTGTATTAAAGCTGAAAAGGAAATATTTTTTGTGCTGTGATATTGTTCGAGATCTTGATAATATTCATATTGCATAATTGTCTTATTTTCAACATCTCTATTCACAGGTCCATGTGAAAACATAGATCTTTTGTTATGTGAATAAAGTCTACAACAAGAAAACAAGGAGGGCTGAAGCTATGTCTGACTTCATACATCACAATGATTAATATTTGGTATCACTAAATAACTATTTCTAACTAGCATTTTGAAATGGGATATGAAATATAAAGGTATAATGCAATAGGTTCACAGCAACCTAATATGACATATATGGTGTTCCTTTCATTTTTAAGGAATCAAAGTCATTATAACTTAAATTTCTAGTTCCAAATATGCATTTCTGATGTTGCTATGGAAACACACTAACAACAACAAACAGATCTATTGAGAAGTTACCTCAGGTTTATGATTTTTCAGAAAACCATCTCTTCCAGTAGCCTGCCTACCATTTTATCTCAAAATTGTTTTCTATGTTCCAAAAAAGCAATGTGTTAGGATAACTGCAATGTGGTCATTCAGTGACTGTTACAACAAATTTGTCAGGAAAAGTTTAATCTGGTTAAGGGTAGGAGCATTTTAATGGTTTGCCTATTTAATGGGTTCTAGGCAGGCATAATGATTTTAAATCCAACTATAATATATCTGCATAACAGTCTAAAAAAAATGCTAGCTATTTCTGTGAATGCATGCTGCCTTCTATAAAACTGCACTGATGTAGGTTCAAGTCCTATTTTAGCCCCAAGGAAAAAAAGGAGGTTTTTCCCCTAAGCTCAAGTCATACACACAAACAAAATCCCTGTGTTTCAGCTGGGTCCTGGCCTGGCTTTCTGCGCCTACATAGAGTTTAAATTATGAACTACTGCTGGTCAAGCTAAAGACCAAATGCTCCATAGCTTTTGGTTATATCAATTCACAGTCTCTGTAAATCATTACTGAGTGAGACTATAACACCCTTCTTCTATGGAGTGTTTATGGCCTTTATCCCATCGTGCCTTTATACTTTAGCACCAGCTAAACGTTACAAAAAAAATATTTAAAAATCATTACAATTCTTACCTTCTCTGGCCAAGACATTCTAAATGGGTTTCTAAAGTTCACTTCAAAGGTAATGACCTGCAGCCAGCACCATGAGCTTAGTTCTCAACTTCATTTTCAGAAAAATCTACAAAACAAACCAGAATAAAATAAGTTCATTTTTTATGATACAGGTATTGAAATATCTAAGTAAAGTAATTATAATGCTTTTTGTTCTAGAAATGCATAATTCAATCAGCATTTTCTGCACGATTTAATATCTTTGCTTAGCCTCTTCTGTTTTAGAGATGACCTTTAAAGGTCCGTTCCAGCCCAAACTATTCTATGATTCTATGACAACTGCCTTGAATGGTTTGTAAAGATCAATTGTTTTATAGAGATGACATCTTAAAATAAAAGATTAAATTAAATTATACTATAAAGCTCGGATATTATAAAAGAAAAAATACAGGCTCAGTGGATTATTCATCAGTAATTTTTCATTACACAATTTGCAATAAGGAAACAATATCAAGTCAATTCCTAATGCATACATATTTTTGTAATTCCAGTACCAACAGACACGTTATTATGGCTTTAACAGCAACTATCAGACTAATAGTGTCATATCAAACCTTGCAATTTAGAGCACCGTACAGCTTCCTGCAGTTGAAAAAAAAAAAATCACACAAGTTTAATTAACTTATTTTGTTTTCTAGTATGTAAAATGTTTGCAAGTCTAAGAATGAACTAAAGTAATGACCACTAAGAACCATAAGGTTTTGGGGAGAGTATTTTGAGATCCTTTCCTGCAGAACACAGCAAAGCTTTTTGCAGATTTCCTCAGTTTCTCCATGTATGTGAATACATTGCCACTAGATTCACCTAACAGCACTTCTTAAAGAGCTCAGTCCTCTTTGAAGCTGATTGGTCTTCTCTACACTTCAACGACCTTTTTTATGATTTATTCCACAATTAGTATGTATCTCAGATCTCACAGCATGCTTCAGAGAACCAAAGTTGCTCAAGCACAGTGAATGTTTGACATTAGCTTTCTCACAGGTAAAAAACATTAAAAATACCTGTGAGATTATTTTTTGCTTAGAGCAAAATACGCGACTTGTATTTCTGCACTGAGTCTTATCAGTTGGAAAAAAATGCATTATATCTTTCTCTTTCTACTTTAAATTAAAAAATGCTTTCAACATCATCATTTTAGATTGAAATAGAAATTGCTTGCAGAATAAAACCTTCTGTTTGGTAACCACAGCTAACCAACCCTGTAGCAGCCAAAGGAAGATTTATCAGTAATGTTCATAAGCATGAATATAGACAGAATGAAATTATTATCATCGTAGTCTTTATTGATTATTATATCACACAATGTGACTTCAAGTGTGACACAAAATACCTTGAGAAATATTTCACCTCCAAGTGTTTATGTCAATAGCTAGGAGAAAAAAATCTTTTTCTTGACCTTTTACCACAAGCAAATCTTTCACATATTACATATTGATTTTGTCTATTTCAGAATATGGGTGATATATCTAAAAGGATAAAAGCCTAAATGAGTTGTGATCAAAGATGCATTCTTTTGATAAACAAGGATTAGCTATAAAACCTTTGGTAAAAAAATAAATCACCTAAAGGAAGGGGGAAATCTGCAATAGCATACACAATTCAAGTTAAAATGCATATGAAGATATGGGAAAATATATCAGACTCATATTGCATATGTAGAACTGTTCATTTTGCTGCTTCTGCTTCATTAATGTAGTGAAAATGACGGGAAAAATCTTTTTATATCTTGCAAAGGGCACACAGTCTTTCATGCTGGATGTCCAGTGTTTGTCTCACTGCATCAGTGGGTCAAACATGTTTCAAAAAGAAGTTTAATTTTAGTGGCATCACCTGATTTTATGTAACTAGAGTAAAGTTTCATATGTCCTACTGCTCTAGAAGTCTTTTGTAGCTATACTATTGAACTACTCATTTGTCCAGGTTCTACATGTCAAATAAATTACTATTTTATATCACCAGAAATATGGCTTTATACTCTGAAAACTAACAGAAAAGGAAAGCCACATAACAAATATAATGGAAAATAATCAAAACTTTATAAGAATAAAAATCAGAAACTCATTTCCTATAGGACCTCCGTAAGAGAGAAATACAATTTCAAGATGCGTTCTAGTTTCACCCATGCTGGACAATCCTCTCTTCCCTCAGCTTCCAAGTCTATTTTTCTCATTTTACCCATATTGACAAAACTTTGATCCCTTCCCCTGCAGATTTTTTTTTTTTTTTTTCTGCAGGGACTAAATTATCATCTGCAATGAGTTTTGTAAAAACTCACTCTTGAAAAACTATAGAGAAAACATTGGCCTCATTCATGTTCGGTGCCACAGACTTAGTTATGTCTGTGTCATTTCCTTCCTTCTGTTTTTTAGAAGTTTAAAAGTTCTTCTCAAGAAGCTGCTCATCTACTGTCTACATAAAGTTGGAATAGCGCATCATTATTTTATGCCTGACACTCAGAGGGATATACTGAAAGCATATCCCCTAGTCAGCTATTCACATTTCTCAAGCAGAATATGCTAGCATCCCTGGTGATTCCTCTTACCAGTTATACTGGTTACTAATTTTGTGCCACCTGAAATGTAACAGATTCCTTTCTTAGTAAAAACTGTCACTGTCATTGAAAAAAAACGGGCTTATCCTATGAAATAGTGTTTCGCCTGATTTCTAGTCAAAAACAGAGAAAAACAAAGGGGAAACAGAGTGAAGCAACTAAGCCTTTCTTTGGTAATACACTAAACAAGCATCTCTGGAATTTATATTTCCGCCTAAAACCAGTGCAAATTCCAAAATAAATCAAAGTGTAATGCTGAGGGGAAAAAAAAAAGAAGTATTCAAAATGCCTGAATTTTTACAAGCTGGGACAATTTGCTCTTTCCTGGACGGCAAACTCACAACTGGCAATTTCAATGAGGATCCCAAGAAAACACTTGCCAGACCTTTCCTTTCTTTGTGGACAATAAAAATGCATTGTGTCTGATAACTCCATTCCTGGAAGTATTTTCTTCCCAGCTCCTGCTGAAAAGTGTTTCACTGCTGTGCTGTTGCCATTGGAAGCACAGTCTAGACAAAGATAAAATTAGAATCAAGCATTGTCCTTTTTGGAAATCACAAAGCAGTATCTAATCTAATCTTCTCATTTCAGCAAAGACTTTGCCTGTCTTGTCTACATTATCTAGTAACATTATAAAATGGTGGACAGGACCCTCTTTTCTTGAATTGAATAGGAATCTGACAAATGCAGCCCCAAAAGAAGGTATGATGAAATATAAACACCTACCACCTATAAGGAAAAAAAAATATCTTGATAACTATAGTATTCGTCACTGTCATACAAAATCTTTCAATTTTCCATCTCAATGTAGAAAACATGTCAGATTTAGCAACAATAATGATTAAACTGAGCTGACTCCAGGGAAAAATAAAAAACATGCAATGCTACTGTATTTCAGAAACAAGTAATAACCAGTGTATATCACTTGACTACATTTTACTTTGAAATGTTTTTTACTCACCACCTGAATGGCCTCTATTTTTCTAGACACATTTAAAAATATAGGATTAAATTACGTTTTTTTCCTGATGTTGGATAATGGTACATTATTCACCATTGTTAGGTAGGTTGTTCCCATGGATAAGTTAACTAGTGACACAGCTATGAATGTGCTCCTGGACTCCATTCCAAGTATATCCATTGTCATGTTATGACTGCCAGAACATTTTATGCCTGCTTTTTCTACTAGTCTGAAAAGCCATCAACTACTAGTATATCATTCCCCTTATATGTGTCATCATTAAGTACAATACATTTTCACTTGGATATGCAAACAAATTCAGTTTGTTAAATCTTTCACTACAAGTCAGTTATTCTGACTTTCAAGTGCTTCTTCTGAATCCCTCCTAATCAGTTTCTGTGATATTAGCAGGAAAGCAAAAAATGTGAGCAGCATTACCCTGTAAGGACAGAGGTTGTGACTGCCTGAGCTATACACGTAGCAAACCTTCCACAGCTTATACCCTATACCTTATAACATATGACTGTGATAACTCAAGTCTAACAATAGCATACAATTTTGTCAGTTATGTCTGTCTAAACTCAGCTGTGTATTATTAAGAAAAACTTAGCAGCATACAGGCACAGTGTTACAATCATGACAAACGCTTCCAAATCCTTGACTTATCCAAACCTGCAAAGGTTTGAGACCCCTCTGTTGATCCATGCAGTCCACATTCACAGCACAGGGGTTCGGCAGTGTTTTGCCTGGCGTGTCTAGGTGGCCCACAGAATGACGTTCACCTTCATAGCAGTCGATCTGCAGGTGCTAGGATCATCAATGCTGCAAGCACCTTCTGCAGGTCACACTTCTTAGTGTTAAAATTACCTTTATATCTCTTTGGGTTTCTATGAGTTGTGCCCTTTTGTACTTCCCATTTTGTGCAGACAGACTATTCTTCACCCCTGCTGAGATGAGTTCCAAAACCAACCCAAAGATAACCAGTCACTCTGTCCTTGTCATGCAGCTTTCCTACTGGGAAGTCGCCTTCTAAAACCCACCCAGTGAGAATCAGCCACTTCAACCTCACTCTGCCTTAACTGCAACATTATTGCATTGTTTAGCCTATGGCCTTCTAAATGTTAAATCAGCAGTTCACTAAACACGTTAATGATAAATCAGCAATTCAGTTACTACTTAATTGTTAAATACTAAGTCAGCAATTCAGTCAGTATCTGTCTTGCCACAGAAATGCTAAATACACTGCTGCTGGGTTGACAACTGATTACGAACCCCAGCCCAATGGTCTCCTTTCCCATATCACAGGTCCATGACCACTGCTGCGTTTAGTTGTCTTCTTACAATGCCAACCCAATTTTAGGACTCTTACAGTTTGAAAGTCCCCAGTGTCACTTCCACATGTCCTTACACTAATATTCCCTGGTAATATATTCACCTGCCTCCTTCCAGCATTGTATCTGGAGTTGAGGTTCACCGGCCTTTTATCATTAACAGCTATTTTAAAGTGTCTAAAAATCATTTTCTATAGTCTTCTACCTTCCTAACTTTCATACCCCCAAACTGCAAAATTTATATGTTCTTCTTTAGGTACTTTATAAATTACTCTATATGCAGAGGATGTAAATCAAGTGCTTTGGTGTTTGGCAGAGTGAATATTAAAGCAAACATTCTTCAGTACTCCAATTACCATCATTTCAGTTGTAGTGACAGTATTAATCTGTGCTCACTGCAGTAATTTAACCAATGGTACGTGCTTTGGTTTTTGCAGATATTTGACCTTTAAAATTTTCATGCGTTGAAAGTGTAATGCCTTTGGCATTTGTGACCAAAAGCCAGGAGAACTGATTCTCTTAAGTCCTCACACTGCATCAATCACCACGTGTGACTGTCACACTATACTAGCTTATTCTGACCTACAGTAGTCCATGGTCACATAAGGAAACTTCTGTCTGTAGAGATGCCTGCATCATGCAATGTTACAAAAATCACTTTATCCGCTATAATGTTCTCTGCAGCTAATGCCAGGTCAGCCTTTACTCTTTCTCTTAGGCAGTCCCAACTGTCTCGTTCATGATTTTTCCTAATGACTTCCACGGTTTAGGGTACTTTCAGATATCCTTCATTTCATCATTTCAAGTGCCACTATCCTTTCTCCCAATCCAGAGTACCTTTGCTTCTATTAATAAACTTAGATCTAACAGAGAGTAGGTTTCATTACATTTTAAAATCAGAATCACGGGGTAATTTAGATTTTACTGGATTGTTGGAGGTCATCTGGTTCTAGCCCTTGCTCAACTTTACTTAGAGCAGAGAAAGGAATTCAACTTAGCTATAGTTATTGTATGAATACTTGGGATCTCACATATTGCATGCCATGTTTGGGTTTTGGTAGTTTGAAAACTCTTTGAGGCTCTTAAATAAAAATCTGGTGAAGATATTTACACTGTATGCTCCTACTTATCTAAATATGTATTTTTTTATCTGTAGGAAACATTAAAATAACATGATTGCAAAAGAGGTTCCATAATGTTTCCATAATGCCTAGCTGGACTTCATGCAGGGAGAGCGTCTGGTAATTAAAATCTGTGGAACAATTTAAGCACTGAATAAAATGAATCCAGTTCAATTCCACATGCTTCTGGTATAAGTCCACTGATTTCAGCAGAGTTCATCCTTACTTGTATTACCAAGATGTCTGAAACAACAGACCTACCAAATGTTTGTCCCCGAATTCCCCATATTTACCCATTAGGAAACTGGTGGGAGGCTCTCGTTTCCAGCTCTACGATTCAACAACCAGGCCTACACTATTTTAAAAATAACTTTCAGGTTAAGATCTCGTAAATTAGGAGTACTGTATACCTTTCTCATGCACTAGATTTTGATGATATTTTCCAGTTTTATGGGAAGAATTTGTTGGTCAGATATGATTCTTCTGAACTCTCAAGATCCCAGCTTAGATACCTTCCAAAAACCTGAATCATGTTCTATGCAATGTGTGTGCTTTTACATGTTTGATATTATAGTTGGATATAACATTCTTGCCTATCTCCAAGGTTTTCCAAGGAAATTCCATACAGCTGCAATATACTCAGTAGCAGAGATCCCAACAGATCATATTCCTAAAACAACTATTGTTGTTTAAGGCACAGAAATATAGCAGTAAGAGAAAGCTTAACTTTTTGAGGTCCATGCTGCTCAAGAACATTGTTCTAAATGAAACGTCTAGTTTAATGAGGACTCAAAGTGGCTTGCACAAGAACAAATTAAAACTGTATAGTTACAGAGATAGAAGGATTTGAGTATTTCAAACCAACATCCAACTTTAAGATCATTATTTCCATTACGGTTATGCAATTTCAGAGATTACATAACAGACTAGAAAGTACTTATGCTTTATCTTTGCTTTCTCTTGCTCTCCAAAAAAAGCAAAACATACATATCACATGCCCTGTTTGTCCATCATCCTTTGTCAGTCCTTCATTCTCCTTGCAATAGCTTTTCAATTTACTGGACCATTTCAACCAAATTTGATGAGGTTAAGGTTTCACGAACGTAACTTTCAACTTTGTGAACTCTAATGACTGAACAGAGAACTGCGACCAATTAGTGCCCTGACAGAAGAAAGCAGGGAGAATTCAAATTTTAGCTGTTCTTTCATTTCACTCATCAGCTAAAGGGCAGTAATCAGATGATCAGTCAACCATGAGTAGCTCCAAAGCTACCATGGCATGTGCTGCTCTTTGCCAGCTAAAAGCACAAAGAAAAGCAGGAGATAGTGGGAGACCAGACAGCTTTTCGAGGGAGGCTGCAAGACGTAAAACTGTGGGCAACCAGTCAGTCAGACTTATGGAAGTATTTTACTTTTTCTTAATTTGCTTTTAAAAAAATAAGTATCAGAAATCTGGTTTTAGTTTGGGGAAAAACAAAACATATGAAACTATCTCATTCACATACATATTTTCTTCTTGTTTTCCTGCCCTACACTTAAGAAAAACCATGCATTCAGTTGCTATTTTTAGGAAGATTAAATGCAGTGATTTTTAACTGTCTTGAGCTCATTTGTCTGAGCATGATAGTAAAGTTCACCAGGCAAAATATGCAAAATAATAATTATATACTTTCACATGTAACTATCAATTAACAGCAATCAGCTTCCTACAAGACTGCCCTTTTTATGTATTCTGATTGGGTTTTTTTTTTTTGTCTTGACCTTTTAGTAAAAGGTACCACTATTCTGTTTGCGACCCTTTTCCATTCCATGTTTCAACTTTGTGTGACACACTGTTGCTCCAACCATAGCAATATTTGTCTCCATCCCCTTCATTCTTTTGAAAAAGCCCCAAAACATCAAAGATAACTGGGAGAGGAGGAGAGGGGAGAGGAGGGGATGATTACTCTCAAGGAAGGAAGGGAAAATTCATCAACTGCACATAGCTTGACAGAATCCAGACAACCGTCCAGGAGGCACATATATACAGATCAGGCAGTATGCTGGAGACATATCCACATGACTTTATATAATGAGAAAGAAACAATCTATCTCACAAAACTTCTTTAAAGTTCTTCAAAAGAATCAACAAACTAAAGGAGATGCAAGTTTGCGCGCCATAACTTCTCAGCATATTAAGCAGCCCTGAGATAAGAAGACAAGTATTCACCTTACAATATGTGTACAAAGATGGGAAACAAAGTAGGAGTAAACAGTTTTCACAGTAGAAGGAAGCCACCAGCGAAGTTTCACAATCTACACTGACACCCTGACTGTTCAACACACTCCCAAGTGCGGGGTCTCACCTTGGCCAGCCCTTCCCTCGCTGCCCCTCCCCAACGTGAAGGGGGCAGGAAGGATGAGAGAGCTTGTGGGTGGAGACAAAGGCAAGGAGATCACCTAGCAGTTACCATCACACCAAAACAGGCTTGATTTGGGGGAGTACAGTTGAATGGCGAGAAACAAAGAGCAGACTAAGCCAACAGCTTTCCCCATCTTTTTTCCCAGGCTCAACCTCACTGCCTTCCCCACTCCGACACGCCGCCGGGCGCAGGGCAGGGGATGGGGAGTGGGGGGCTGCGGCCCGTCCGTAACCGCTCCTCTCCGCCTCACGCTTTCCCCGCTGCCCTGCGGGGGCTCTCCTCAGGCCGCGGCTCCCTCGACGCGTCCCCGCCCGCTCCT